>NW_008687505.1:1460-20432 GCF_000695815.1 Acanthisitta chloris | reverse complement strand
TTCCCTATCAGAACCTTTTCCTGGAGATAATTGCTATAGTGTTTGCAAAGTACAGATTTCATTAGCAGAAGGTAGTAGAGGGTCCACATGACTGTGGATGGGAGGAGATGAGCTGAATGAGAGTTTTCCCTTAAAATAAAGCACACATTATGGGAAGAAAAAAAAAAAAGTTGAAAAACACCCTCCTGTCTCAGAGAATATGTTCTTTTTTTCAACACATGGAACCCACAGCAGTAGAGGAGTTTGACGTGCTAAGCCATTTGTTGCACATGACCATTTCATGATACTCCAGAGTTACACATTATTACGAGTGATTAATGATTTCCTTGCACAACTGTAACAAGGGGAAAGGTGCCACGATATTGCTTGTACACTGCAGCAGCCTGCAAGAAAGTGGCTCCTCCAGCTGCCTTCCACACAGAGCAATAATTCATGGGTCTGCCAGGGTGCACAGGGCTCCTCTGGAAGTGGCACCCCAAAAAGGGAGCACCGAATGCCGACCAGAGCATGGGTTACTGATAGGATGCTGTTGCCCTTTCCTACAGACATCAACACAACCCCCCAATGTGGTTGTAAAGGAGGGGAACAATAGTGCCCATTGTGCTGCTGACATTTCTCTCGGAGGGGGTGGCTCTTCAGTAAGCAGTTGAGTTTCCTTATTTAGTTCTCTGCCACAAGGGTGTATTTTTGCGCCCTTATTTTTGTGCTTCTGAAATGTAAAAGGATGAAAGATTACATTTGGGAAGTCTTGTAAGTGACAGCCAAAGCACACGCACTGATACGAAAATCTGTGGCCACAGAACTACTGCAGGACTACTGTGAGACTACAGATAGGGCTCTAAATTACCTACGATTAACTGATGTGCTTCGGTCATTAAATCCTTGTTCAACTCAGTCTTTCACGCAACAAAGACAAACTATTCCTCTCTGGGATGCCTTGCAGGTATCTGTGCTGAGTTTTCTAAGAATGTACACCAAGTCATTACCTCTACAATGGCCAAAGGCATGTGAAGTGCCTTCAGGAGGCCTCAGAAAGCCATTGGCTTACACCTCAGCTGGGACTTGCCTTAAGCAAGTCACATGCTGCTTTTAAAGTGAGTATTTCTAGCTGGTGCTCAGGGGTAGGGAGGGTTGGTGACCACAGCTCCTCCTGTGCAAAGACTGAGATTCAAGCCAGTAATCATAGGACTTACACTGAAGGAGCCAAAATGTACACAACTGCCTGCTCTTAGGGAGAAGAGGCATTTTAGGGTGTCTTCATAGCTCATTAGCACAGCTTCTACCACAGTTAGCTCAACTACACAGCTCCCACTCTAGCCACATCTTCCTAAGGCCAGGAAAAATCTTCCAATCCCATTTTACAGTAGAGGACATAGAGGCTGTTTTAACAGTGGGATCCAAGGCTATTAAAAGCTAATGAGATGTGCTGTCCAGCGAATTCACCAAAGTCATGAAAAATTGGTTTCTAAGCCAGGGCCACCCCATAGCAGCTCCCAGGGCCTAATCTGTGCTCAGGCAGTCTGGTATCACAAAGACCTTCCTGCTTTTAACTTCTGAGAGGTCAGCTTCAGGCAGCTAAACGTACACCGGTGATGTTTAGCTCACTTCCCAGCTCCTGCATGACAAAATCCAGAACAAGGGCATCATTCATGGACACCACCATTAGAACTTTCTTGTAAAGAAAGCTGTTTCAAATAAGAACAGAAGAGTTCGAAAAATCATGTCTAACCACATGTCTGTTAAGAAGATTATTATGCAGCATTTATCAGCCCAGACAGGAGCGTGCTTCATAAAACTGGTTTCAATATAGGAGTTTAAGCATATGGCAATTGGTAGAGTGAACACAGACGTTATTTTACACAGGGAGAGTCTCTATCTATTACTAAGCTGCAATTTTAATTGGCATTAAGCAAGGAGAACCACAAGAATAGAGCGAGTGCCCATTTCTCACAGCATGTCTATCTTGTGTCTAGTTGCTTAGGGTTCCTATACCACCAGTTTAGAAACATGTGTAATTGCTTCTGGTCAGCATCGTCCCACTGCCAGATCACACATTAAACAGATAACCACTATTATTATAGGAGCAACTTCCTTGACCTCATATTTTGGTCTGGCTCTGAATTCCTGTACTTTACCAGTTTGGTTTGTTGCATTATGCCAGACTTCTGCCTCTACATGTCATTTTCTACTCCTGTAAGTGACCAGTGCAAAGGAGAGCTCACTCTAAAAATGCATATTTGAGCACATGAATAGAATAAATTCAAGAAATATGATCACAGTTGCTCCTGTAATGTTTTTATAAACACAGAGTCTCTGCTTTTTTATTATAGTTAAGGTACAGTGTGTTATTTGGCAGAGGAATCTGACTTGAAAATGTAAAAGGTTCAGGCAACCACACATTTGGAAGTAGAAATCTTTCCTTAAAACAAGGCTCTGGTTTTTAAACATAGCAAAATTTCTGGAAACTTCAGTTTCTCAAAGTCTGCCAAAGCTCCAGTCACATGCAACATATTCTTGGGGCTTACATATAATGTTTCAAGTAATAAACAACATCTTGTTTAGAGCAGGATGAAAAAAATAAAAGGAAAAAACAATCATTAGGAGTCAGAGCTCTACATCAGCACTGAAAACAAAACAAGTTTCTCATACCGAAGCCTCAGAATAACTTTTACAATGGATTAATATGAGATTCGTGTGCTCTTCACACCTTTAATGTTTGCAGCTGAAACCATAGGTTAAATTCTTACAGCGATTAAATAAAATTTATTACAAGAGAAATAAAATACACTCACTGAAGTGCACTCAGGTTTTCAGCAACAGAAAGAAAAGTTCTGATCATCCCAATTCAGTAAGAGAATGAGTTACATATTGTACATAACTATATGTTGTCACTAGCCCTTCAGTGCTCTCTGTGCAATTAATTTATCATGTGCTTTATATTCAGGAACAAGGCTGCATTTAAAAAAAATCAGTTGCTTCCATATGAAGGCTCATCGTGCAGAATATTCACAGCTTAAATATATGCACAGTCATCTCTACTAGTCAGACACCATTTCAGTCCTCTCCTCAGAATGCACATTAACAGAATGAATTTGAGATACAGAAATAGCACACCGCAACCAGGATTGAAGTATGGGCCATAATACCTACCTCCCTGGGATCTAGTCAGGTTTAATTAATTAATGCTTATGAAGCACTATGAGCTCCTCAGATCATCACTTCTATTCATTATCACCCCCATTTGTTTTGTGTCCCACTCTCCCCCTTAATTCAACAGTGAATTTCTTTCAGAAAGTGTTGCATTTATAGAGTAATGAACAGATGAAAGCAGTTGGAGTGATTTCACAGGAGTATAAAAGGGAGCAGGAATCCTTCCCCTTCCTTTCTGCTCAAGTCATTTAGCATCAGGTCTAAGAGAAGCATGAAGCTTCACAATGTGTAATGCTTTTCTAGAAGTAACCCCTGGTCAAAACTGTGTCCAAATGCACCAGAAAATGGTGAAGGTAAGAATTTAACATGAAAATGTTTGGTTTTAGTCTGGGAAACTTTCTTGCTTGCATTTATGTTAATTAAAGTTGGGCATGAGCCACAGTGCTCAGAGGAGTATGGATGCAGGCATTTGGTTCTTGCCTCATCTCTAATAATTATTAGATACATTGGATGGAAATAGTTGGAAAGAAAATCAATAAGAGAATGAATCAAGAAAATTAATGGCAATTTCAAATACTTTCGTGTATAGGATTTCACTCAAGGGCAAGACAAGATAAAATCAGTACTCTGTATTAAAACAAAACAAAATATAGTTTGATCAAACTTCCATTCAGTGGAATCTTCTTTAAAGACTTCAGATTTTGGCATTAAATAATTTGGGTTACAGAATTTAACAGGGAAGAAAAGCAAGATTATCTGGTGAAGCTCCAAGGTTGCTATAGGCTTTCCAAGAAGAAACTAGATTAAGACAACAAAATTACTGGTGGAAGAAAAGCTGATAAAGAAGACTAGAATTTGATAATGGAGGTATTTAATTATTCAGGTATTGATTGCTATGATAACTATGTGGAAGCTAACAAAGTTTGTTTGTAGCAGCAATGCTATTAGTCCACTGAGCAGCCAGTAGTTGTGCTGATCCCCATGCTTGGAGATAGGCATGTATGCTGTTATAAAATTCATTTTCATTATAAAATTCAACTTTAATCACATTTAATGTCAATATAAGTTTAAAAGTTAATGATAGGGAGTTCAAACCTCACTATGATAAAGATCCTCATAGATTTAAGGGATAAATCAATGGAAAACATTCTTATCAAGACAAGCTTGGGAGATTCACAAAGTGAATA
Source organism: Acanthisitta chloris (assembly GCF_000695815.1). Classification (NCBI taxonomy): domain Eukaryota; kingdom Metazoa; phylum Chordata; class Aves; order Passeriformes; family Acanthisittidae; genus Acanthisitta; species Acanthisitta chloris. The sequence goes on along the minus strand of NW_008687505.1, from coordinate 16,095 downwards.
GACTTGAGTCAAAAGAACAATTAGAAGCCAAATATGGGCTTAGTATTCATTTAAAGAGACAAACTTACTAACAATAAAAGAATTGATATAGCTAATGGTGGGGGGAAATGTGTCAATAAGGCATGATAGAGGCAATCTGAGAGTAGTGAACCAGGAGAAAGCAAATTTGCTCTAGTGGAGGGTGTTTTGTAGTTATTCTGATTAAGAAGTTCTTCCTGCTGGACTTTGAAGATGGGACCTCATCTTTCAGGACTTACAGATATAGTTTCTCCTTTAGATATTTTGGTTGCTGACATAACAAACTGAGAGCTTAGCAGTTTATAAATGGAATTGACCTCGTGCAGTCCCATGACCAGAAGACTTGTCTCCAGTTCCATATATTATATATTTAAACCCTGTAATTTAATCAATATACCTGTAAGCAGGTACTTAAAATCCAGTTCTCCCCCAAGATGGAAGATCTCCAGCAAGAAGAGTGAGCAGCAACCACTGAAGCCTGTTGAAGCTGAGGCTTTCATGTTTTAGGTCTCCTTCAGAACAATGTTAAAGCTGACTGGGTTTTCCCACGGGCTGGACACACTTTCACTACCAGCTTAGGTGAAAACAAGCACCAGTGGCTGATCCTGTGCCTTGGATAACACTGCAGATGTCTCTGCCATTGACAGAAAGGTGTCTATCCCTGGTGGGTTTAAGGACTTCCACGGGATTTGGCATGTTCCCAGGATGCTGAGTGGTGCATGCAGAACTCATGGTGTCCCCAAAACCCTTTCAGGCTCAAATGAATGTCATTTTGCCTATCTCTTCCCTTGGCTTGTACAGAAAGATCCAATTGCCATGTCATATTTTCACCACAGGTGGGTCAAAACCTTTCTTATCAGACTTCCTTTTTCTTTAATTACAAAATAGATCAAGTCTTTTCATGAAAAATAGTCTTTCAGAGCAAAACCCAATTCTCATTTTAACAAAAACAACACCACGAACTTGGAAAAAAAAATAATTTCCTGCTTTTTCATGAAAAATGTTTCTGTTTGGAATCATAACCACAGTGCTCCCCTGGTTGTTCCTCACCATGATTTATAAACCAGACTACAGTTCATGCATCATCACACTTCAGCAGAGACCTGAACACCACCAAAGGCAGAGAGTCATGATCATGGAGGTCATGGCACCCAAACTACAGCACCTGTTAAACAGGTCTAGTAAGAACTTGATTATACAAATTCCATTTGGTTTAGTCTTAAATTTTTCATATGGTTTCAATTCAAGGGGGAAGGACTCTTTCCTGTGTAAAATGTTAGCTTTCCAATATTAATATCAATCTAAGCTTGAATCTAGTATTAATCAGCCACTTACTGTATTTACCAGAAATTGCAAGGTTCATCATTGTAATAGAAAGATGTACAGATGGGAACAGAGAGCTGGGAAGGATAGTAAACATCCTAAAATAGTCAAATAATGGAAAAATAAAGCATAAGGCATTAGTCAAATGAAACAAAATATTACATAATACATCTAATTTAGTAAAACATTACGAACTATTTTTGCAGCCGCAAATAAAAATACTCTTCTTGAGCCAAAGCAGTCCATAAGAAATGTGAATAGAGATCTGTAATAAATCAGAAGTGTTAAGAAACATCCTAACAGTCATTTTTGATCTCTTGGCACTGAAGTAAAGCAAGAGCAGTGCATAAGGGTTAACTCCTCAGCTCACATAAATCAAGTTAACACCATTTAAGTTAGCAAAATGTATTCAAAGTCAAATTCATTTACTCCAGCCAAAGATCTGTCCCTAACTCTATCCTTTGCATTTTATACTGCATTAACAATTTTAACATATTCAGCTTTAAAGCCCAATATACTTCAATATAATCTCCATTACATATAAACACTTTTATGTACACATGCATATGCAGAGGAATACATACATATAAAATTATTTTAAATCATAATATAAACAAATTAACATAACACAATTCCTAGCTATGAAAAAAAAATAGAATAGGAACGGGTTTGCAGGATTTAGTGAGGAAACACACTGAAAATCCTAATTTGAGTAGAGTCAACCAACGTAGATTTATGAGCAGGAAATCTTGCTCAAATAATTTGTGGGAATTTTTCAAAGATATCCCTGCCAAGGTAGACAAGAAAAATACTACGGATGGTATACAATATGCCTAGACTTTCAAAAGAGGGTTTGATAAGATCCTACACTGGAGATTACCAGCAAGGTACAGAGTCACTGCATAAACGATAACAAACTTTAATGAACTGATAACAGTCTGCAAACAGCATTCAGCAGCGACTTAGAGACTGGCAGTCAATGCAGGGTAGTGCCTCGGTCAGGTTAGGAGCTTGTCTTGTCTCTAATCTATGTAAAAGAATTAAATCAGAATATCAAAGGTAACGTATCAAATTGTGCTGGGGACAGAAAAGTGACAGGGGCTCTAGCAGCAATTGTCTAACTCTGGCTCTAAATGCGAGATCCAGATCAGCAGCAAATGCAGCATCAGCAGCACCAGGACTGCATCGCTGTGCCGGAGCCCAGAGCTGGGAGAGCAAAGTAAACAGGTTTTTTCTGATGCAGGGGGAAATGTGAAAACATGCTCCACGTGGGCAGAGGGATGGGAAAGAATGGTGGAGGGTGTTATGGAAGGGGGAGAGGGAAACCTAGGTGCTGCTTAAAGAGAAGAGCTCAGGGAGCAACTGAAATTCCAGCAAAAGGGAAGGAATAGATAAGAGGATGCTTTGAGCTTTTTAATCCTTGGGGAGTTTAGAGGAGATTAAAATCTTTTGGAAATTATAAAAAAAAAAAAAAAAAAAAAAAAAAAGAAAAAAAGACCTTTTTTTTTCCTATCCCAATTTAATGAGGAAGTGTTTAGGTAAGACTTTCTATCCCAGGAATGGTTGGCTTATGCTTATACTGTAAGGATCCCCTAATCAAGGCAATCTTGTTTCCCTAGAACCCAAGCCCCATGTGTTTTGAAGCACTGCACCCAAGGGTGCCTGACCTGTCTACAACAGCTCAGCACAACCAGGGGACAAGACAAAAGCATTAGGGCTCATTTCTGTGCTGCCCTGGCTCAGCTCTGTGTTGGAGAAGATTGACAGCTCTCCTGATGCATTTTCCAAAGGATTAAAGAGATTGGGGTTCCTAAATCACGTTTACAAGAGTCTCTCCTCACTGAGAAACACAACTTGCAGTCACTTGCAGTGTGCTCCTTGATAATGGGGATAGGGCTGCTAAAATCTGAAAGGGTTTGGGGGGTCCTTGACCTCACTTCCAGTGTGATTTATTTTTTTTTTATATTCCCCATGGACCTGGTCCATGAACATAAGATGGCACAGAGGTAAAGAACCTGAGAACAGGACTCAAGTCCAGTGGCTAGGTCTTTCACCTGACAGAAGGATCCATTCTCCAAAAAATTTTGATGTAAAAATGGAATTTAAAAATTGCTGAACAGGACTGAATGGATTGTCTCTGAGCTTATTTAATCAGAGACTTTTCAGTCATCATTTTGTCCTCAGTGGTAGCTACACAGAATTTCACCAGGTGTAGGAATAAATAGATAAAACAGCATTAGCTAAGAATGGTCACTATGACTTTACTATTTTTATTGACTTTTACATCCACATTTCTTCAAACTGCTTGTCCAACACTAGATCCCAACTCTGTTGGCTTTTCTGCCATGTCTACTTCACTCATTTTAATGGATCATGTTTCAACAGGAAGACTGAAAAGGTTTGGGCTCATGAGGATTAATCAGAACTGTACAAAAATTAAAATTTCAGCTCATTATACACTATTTTACCAATTATTCTCTTTATTATCCTCATGCAAGGACCCCCACAAAAGAGAAGTCTGATGTTGTGGTAGTCCCTACACTACTTCCACTTTTGCAAACTTATCTTTAGACAAAGAATTAAAAAATCAAGGAATTTTAGCTATGAGTGCTTGCAGTCCAATAGATGCTATAAGAAATGTTTTTATGTCCCTCATTGTCCCTGTTCAGGCCTAAAATGGCATTTTCAATTCCTGTTTGGATCACCAGCTCCCTGGTAAGGTTGGATTCAAGCCTCAAAATCCAAAGGAAAATTATTTTGAGGCTGTTGCAGTGTTCCCTAAATCACTGTGGATCCTGGATATAAACCTGAAGAATTCTGTGCCTCTAAGGTACAGCTTACTGATTAATTTTTTAACCAGCTGCATGCCCATGTTTTCATTTCTGTCATAACTGTTTCTTCACCTGCCTGAAACCAAAAGATTTCTATTTTTCTTCCGTTTCCAAGTTTCTCAAAGTTCCCTGTCCACCCAGCACTGCCATTGTAGTTCCTGAATAAAACCTCAATGTTTCTCAACAGGGTACAAAACTTTTCTCCTAAACAACCTCTGTTAGCAGTGGCTGGTTTTGGTTGGTTTTTTAATTCAGGGGAAAATCTTTAAATAAATAAATCAAAACTGCTATTCATCATAAAAGCAAGTTTCTTCCCTAAACAAGAGAGCATAACTAGATATCGGAAATATTTGTAAATGAATTGGATCTCTGGGATTTCAATGCACTGAAACAACAAATTTAAGAGTCTCTTCTCAATCTTGCAACACAGTGATCTAGTTTGCCTGCTTCCCACTTAAGGCTTCACCAGAGTAATTTTGTTTCACCACCCTATCTGTCTTTGAAATTTGGAAATCACTCAGGTTTATCTGTGGCTTGTGTTTCTTTCCCCATGTTTGTGTTGAGATCTCTAATGGCATTCTCCTTTGAGTTGCCTCAGAGGAAAGGAAAGACCCAGGTTTTTTTACATGTCTGAGGAAGCATCTGTATGCTAATTCCCTCTCAACTTTGCTAGCAGAAAATTTAAAGGGAGATAGTTTTTTAATAAATGAAAACCAGTTAACAGTCAGAAATCTTTGTAACACTACTGATTTCTTGGGAGCTTCTTTCCTCCCACCAGCCTTCAAGGCTCTTTCTTGACTTTAAGAGATCATTAGAAGTTAATACTTGTCTCCCAAAAGTCCTGCTCCACCTTAAAAATTGCACTGAATCTGTCAAACATCAATTTTGAATCAATGCCAATTCAGTATAAATAAAGTGTGATATGGACACTCCAGCAAAGGATAGTCTGCAAATCAAAAGAGCTCTTATCACACGAGGAGCATGATAGATTTTTCTCCAGTAATTCCAATTTTGATCACCTTTTGCAGAGAAGAACTTTAGTGACTCAAATAGGAATAAGATATGAAGCAATCGTTGTTTCCGGCTGTTAAAGATACTTGATAGAAATGAAGGCTGAGCCTAATCCTTTTTTTTTAAGACCTAAACATTAATATTTTCATAATTAGGTTGAGTACTGAGGTAGTGGTCGTATCTGGTGAGTTTAAAAAGGGAAAACAAAACAAAACAGATTATGCCAATTAAAAATGAAAGGTCTAAGAATAAACAGTGAATTCTTGTAGAGTGATCTGATTCACAGTGTAGTAGGCATTATGTCAAATAAAACCACTGAGTGAACCAAAGTATTAATGAACAGAAGAGATAGTCGGACATGTTTACACAGGCAGACAGGGCTGGAGGATATATCGACAAGACAGGGAGGTGTGTTGTAATAAACTTGAAGGGGGACAGACTTGTTGGACCAAGTGTCCCTTTCCTGTCCAGGAATTCCTTATGTCCTCATTACCCTTTCACCTCTGGACAGCTGCAATATTAAAATCTGGCTCATGTCTTAAGGAAATTGGGTTTAATGTCCTTAATTTAGTCCCCAGTCCACATATATCCATATCACAAAACAATCACAAAATTTGGCTCGACAGACAGTGTCTGCTGAGGAAAGAGGCCCATCCTGGAATGGCAGGGCTGTTGTAAGGCAAATCTAAGACCTCTACAAAGCACATGTAGCCTGTACGATGCACACATGACACATTCACTCTTGAAAGAAACCATCTTATTTTCATTTCTTTCTTTTCTGGTATCTTCTACACATAACATTTTATTTACCAAAGTTGGCATTCCTCTTCTGCCATGACAGCAACCAAGATGGACAAGAACAAAGGTGGTGTCTTGGTTTTGTCATGTTCTCTTTGCCTCTAAAGATAGGGTAACCTCAACAAGGAGCAAGTTATGGGCCTGATTCAGCATGACTCTCCTCTCTGAAGCACAGATGAGGGCTGCAGGGTTAGGTGCTGCACTGATAGATTACATAGCAGAGGAAACATGAGTGGCATGTTTTGGTCCTGGGGATTGATATGCAACACTCAGAATGCCAAAGTCAACTGCTAAATAATCCAGAGTCAGAAAGGGGCAGAGTGGTTGTGGCGGGGGGAAAAAATATGAAGGGGAAAAAAATTAATCATCAAAAGGGAGTTATGTTTTATGTTAGTAAATCATTTCAACTAATTGATTACATCATATCTCCAGCCAGGCTTCCGATTTGAAATCTTCAGGAATCGGGAGGCAGGGATGGAAAAGGCACTTGTTCTCTTCATCTGGAAAACATCTATGTTGCATGTTTTCCAATATTGTGGGTTTTTTCCTCTGTATCTTTCTTTCAGAATATTTTTATGCCATTGTGATGATTTTCTCCTGATCCATTTCCTTACCAACATAAGGAGCATAAATAGTATATAGATACTTGAAGAGTATTGACATAAATGTCAACATTCTGGTTGCATTTTGGGGTGGAAAGAGGGGTGTAAGATAGAGGATAAATCTGTCAGCTCACAGCAGAAGCAGCTGATTTGTAAATAACAAAATTGTAGGATTTATTCCTTTTGATGCACTGCACTTTTATTAAAAGAAAATCCCCTGGAAACCTCTGTAAATGGCATGAAACATATAATTAGACAGCTTTTCTCACTCTCTGCTTATTTAAATGCTCCATAACTTCAGTGGTGATTCAGTAACAACTGATTTTATAGAAACATCTGACAATGAGAACAAATATTTGCAGTGTTTTCAGTCTCTGCTCTATATTTCTCCCTACGAGGCAGAACTGCCTTTCTTGTGTGTAGATCAGCACCGATCTCTCCGCTGCTCCCACCTCTAACCACATCCACTTTCCAACATAAAATATCAGATGTGGCTTTTCCCATCTTGCTTCTTTCCTCCAAAATGCAACCCCACAAATTCCTGTCTCCAAATTCCAGACAGACCTCACTGATAGCTCCTCTCCTCCCAAAAAGGAGTGCCACCACCAGGCAAGCTTTGGCATAGGCAAAGTCACAGCTGCCAGTCACAGCTGGTGAGTGGGTGGTGGCACAGGAGCTCACCCAGGCACTCACCTGCCCAAGTGACAGATATCCAAAGCTGTGCTGCTGTTGGGTTGATTTTCTTTTGCCTGAGCAATACTACTTGTGCTTTGTACGGAAAGAGATCAGGAGCCACCCCAGCAGAGTCAACGGTATAGATAAGATATAAAATCATCCAACATTGACTTTGCTGCCCTGAAACTCCCCACCAGCCCCCACAGGCATCAAGACAACCTGTGTTGCCAATGAATATCATTCTCTTAATATATGCAGTGTGCTGGATCCAGACAAATATCTTGACTTGTGGGGACATGGCTCAGCCAAGTTATGGTACAGGAGGCAGAGACCAGAGTGATAGTTCTTGACTCGTGGAGCCAAGGACATCAATGCTCACAGCAACTCAACCCAGGCTGCCAAAATTATTCTGGAGACCGTTTTACCTTCTACTTAATCCAGAATTTGGAACATCAAACCCATTCATAACCCCTCTGTGGTAGGCCCATTGTGGATGCACTGATATGTAGACCCACTCAGTGAATACCAAACACTATTGCCATATTCTGCCTCATGCATTTTTTTACCCATTTCCAACCTTTCAGAATAAGGGAAAAGAATACAGTCAATATAGTCCCTTCTGAATTTAAAGGGAAAAAAAGATAAAATTAGCCATTTTTAGAGGGTTTCAGGTTGAAGGTTGCTTGTCAGAATCCAAGAAGAGAGCAGCAGTTGTTCTGACACTGCGGTTTTCACATCCTTGTCAGAGATTTGAAGCAGGATAGCTGATGTGTGTTAAAAAAGGATGGTGAGGTTTAAAATAGTTTGGATGCTGCCTGGAGCAAGTTTTAAGTGATATAGTAAGAAGCATTGGTAGGAGTGTACATGCACCTAGCACCATCCGTATGGGGAAATGACTCGTTTAAATGCCAATACCTTTGGCAGGACACTGACCTGGAACACCTCAGGTCGAATGACCCAGAGAGGAGTCAGGAAATTTAAAAAAAAAAACATTTTTAAACCATAAACTGTGGGGAGGGAGTGACAACCTGGAGAGCATTTTCATGGCAAGGGGAAAAAAAAACCCTCTCTCTCCTGTTTTTGACAGCTCTAATAACCCAGAGTCTAAGATTTGGGCTTGGAAAAGGGCCAGTTGGCCAAGCCTCTATCCACAGACAGGCTGGAGATGATGCTGATAGTCAGAGGGAAGCAAACAGAAGACCTGGCAAGTCCAATGCCACCCCTGATGAAGAGGATGTCTGCCAGTTCGTGGGTAAATCTGCACTTTAGGTGTGCACCAGTCGCTGCATTTTGTGCCTCTACTTCTCTTGGAATCTAATACAGTCAGCAGCCATCCCCAGAACAGCAGCAATTTTCCAGATATTGGGCAATTCTGTGCACATGGAATTCCTTTGGAAACTATGCTGCAGTATCTAATTGTTTCAAATCATTTGGGCTTTTCTAAATATCTTTGTAACCCTTGTGTTTCTGTAGATTTTAAAATATACAGATAATCTCCTGCAGTCGCAGAGAGAACATGTTTTCCCTGGGGCAGTGATAAGAAATAATTGGGGCAATCGATCGACTCGGAAACTTTCGGATGGCCATCAACATGTCAGCTTTGCACCCAGATTCTCTGCTGGTAATTTCACCTCTATTAACTTAATCAGTAGTCAGTGGGAAAAATAGGGAAACAGTAAGAAAGCCAGGGAAAAGTAACTTGGATCTAGTTCCAAATAGGTAGAACAGGGGCTACTGTGTAATTGGAGAATTTATGGCCACCATTCAGCCACATTAAAACTAAACAAAATAAAATCTCCATGTTAATAAATCCACTACAAAGTCATCCATCACATCACAAAGGCATAAGAACATTCAAGGAGCTTTGGCTCATAGAATTAAGAGGGACTTTTTACATGAATGTATAGTGTCAGGACAAGGGGGAATGGCTTCACGCTGACAGAGAGTGGGTTTAAGTTAGATATAAGGAAGAAATTCTTCCCTCTGGTGGTGAGGCACTGACACAGGTTGCCCAGAGCAGCTGTGGCTGCTCCATCCCTGGGAGTATTCCAGGCCAGGTTGGATGGAGCTTGGAGCAGCCTGTTCTAGTGGAAGGTGATCCTGCCATGGCAGGGGAGTGTAATGAGATGAGCTTTAAGGTCCCTTCAACCCAAACCATTCTGTGATTCTCAGCACTGGATGCCTTCACCTCAGAACCACTACTGGGCAACCCCAACCCCAAAAGGGCAGTCTCCTTTTGTAAAGAAGTGTGGCAGCATCTTGAGTTGTTTGCTTTCTCTTCTGCTTTTAGAACCAAAAGCAGAGGTTTGACCCTAATTCCCACATGGCCCTTTTGCAGAGAGTTTGCTGCTGTTGCCACCACCCTGATGGCCAAAGCAATGGCAGTTTCGGTCACTGGGCTCAGAGCTGGGCCCTCCGTGTGACAAGTATTGCTCAAGTTTACCACTCTTGCTATTACAAATTCAGCCCCTCCTAGGAAAAAAAAAAAATAAGAGAAAAAAAGGATCTGTTATCACTGAGCATATGCAACTGCTAAACATCCTATTCCATATAACTTCAGCCTGTTCTGAGAACTACGTTTCACAGTTTCTTTATACAGTATCTGTCTGTCAGATATTGCCCACCAGATTACCATAGTCTATATAATATACTTCCACCATAAAAAAAAAATATATTTTGGGCATATTTTTTTTACTACCCAGTGTGGAAAAAAATAAAGATTAAAAGCTTTTATTTTCATTTTGCATTGCAAATGTACTATGTTCCTTGTATAAATGGCACTAAGCAAATTTAAACACTGCTGTGTATTTGTGCCTCCATTTTGCTGTAATCTCTCTAATCTGCTAAATATAAATAGTGCATCAATTCAAGGTATTTCTAGAGCAACTATCACCCTAAATTCTTCAGCATGACATCAAGGAGCCAACAGGCTGTACTCAGAATATTTGGACTCCCTGTACATTTAAATATGCCACTAAATAAAAATCCTCCAAAGAGTTAATTTCTTCATGAATCAAATTCAGACCTTGCATAAGTGAAGGCAACTCCTTGGGTGCCAGACAGACAGGATTGCCGTGATAATTAACCCTTGATCAGAGGCAGTGGAGCAGAGGCTACTCCTTTAATTCCTTTATTTAGTTTTTTAAATACCTTTTAGGTTCTGGTTTTGTCCAGCTGCCCCTTCCTCCTTTCTGTTCCCCATGTGGCTGAGCTGTGCTCACACCAACCCAACTCTGAGAGGGATTGCACAACAAGCACCATCACTTGCACCTCTTTGCTGACCAACTTGTAACTGATCTGCAGCTTCTGTTGTTCCTTTATCACCACCAGCTCGGAGCCAGGCAGGGTCTTGAGGACCATGATTTAGACATATTAAAATATAACAAGAAAATACTGATGTTGGCTCACTAGGAGAGCACAGTAAAAATTTGTATTTAAAAGTTTTTGCTGCCTTAAGCACCTCAAATTGAAACAACCTTTGGTCTTCTCACTAAGTGTCATATAAACAAGAAGGGAACGCTGAGTATCTGAGATATTTCTTTATGGTTTCCTAGCTTAACCCCACGTGGTTTTAAGTAACATGTATGTATTACAGGAGACTTCACCACTGCATTTAAGAAAATGAGGCCTAAATGTGCTCAGATCCAGAAGATTCACTGCCTTATTAATGCATATATGTCATGCATAGATTATTAACAGCTTCATAACTAGATAGAAACTTGCATTTCAATAAACATACTTTTACAAGTGCAAAGAAAAAAAGTTTTGCATTAGGATGTTACTTACTTCATGTCTTTGTCCTGGGAGAATGCAACTAAAGAAACCACATTTAAAATCAGACATTAGATATGCAAATATGTGTTCAGATCAGAGATACGAAAATTATTCAAATGATTAATTATTCATCATAAAAATGTCAATTAATAATTCTGAAGCATAATAGGCATCTTTCTAATGCATCTTTATTTTTCAAGCCTAAATACTGTTGAATCTGTGTTCAATTGCATTCTAACAAGTTTTTAAAAATTCAACAAAGTAAACAACCAACTATAAACAAAAGTGAGCCGTGAATTTTAATCACTGCCAACTGAGCCAAGAAATGTAGCCAAACTTCAGCACTGATCCCAGAAGAGAAGGAAAAGCATCTCCAGCTCGTGGTGCAGGACAGCACACGGAGGATGCTCACCCACCCACCTGCCCTTGCCTCTCAGGAGCCTCTCATTCCTCTCTACCTGGTGTGACAAGAGGTTTTTGGGTCCTGTGGATGCCTTTCACCAACCACAGACACACATATATACATTGTGAACAGGAGTTGAGCAGCTCTAGGCCATCAGACGTGACTTTATAAACGACAAAATTAACAAAAACATATGAGGGAGATTCACTTTTAACGTACAGGGACTCACACAAGATTAAATATTACAGTGATCTGCTTGTTAGAAATGCCCAGGGATAGATAAATTAAAGCCAGACAATCTTTTCCCTTGCTTTTGGCTTGTATCCTATCCCTACATGGGTTTTCCGCAGAGGAACTTGAAAACTTTGGGAATGTTGGTTCAAAAGGTTTCTTCCCAAATACCTCATCAGTGGGTGGGGGGAGACTCATTCCTTGACCCTTTCTTCCTCTCCTCCATGCCCTCTCCTCCATGTGAAAAATGGGAAAAAATAAAGGCTTTGCTTTCTAAATCTTAGTTTATAGGGACACCTGTATGGAGCAAAAGTATCCAGCAGCATCTTGGGCCCACATGGGACCTTCCCCACTCAGTAAATTATTCCAGCTTATTTTATCCTCTACCACCACAGGTGACTGGAGAAAATAATCCCTCTGGCATTTTTTTGTTTGGTTTGGGGTGTTTTTTGCAACCTCCCAATTTTTTCACAAGCTTCTGCACCCCAGAGATCTGAGCATGAGAAACAGTCAGCACCCACAGGGAGTCCCAGTCTTGGAGAAGCCCTCAGTGGAGCAGGGCTGTGGGGAGGGAAGGATGCTCTCCCCAGGCTCAGCTGCAACTGGGTTCATCTCATCTGGGTCCCCTACCTCAGGATATTTAATCCCTAATGCAGGAAGGGTTCCACACTTCGGGGAAAAATATCAGAGGGTTCTGGCTATGAAGGACCCAAAGGAAAAGCATCAGAGCAGCTAAAGTGTATTTAGAGGTGTTAAACCTCTGGCTTTACCAGCCTCTAAAATGTATTAGTCAAAACTTATCAGCCAGAGCATCTCTGCTGCTATTCCTTCAATTTTCCTCCTTCCACGTGGGCAAGAAAACATGCTCCCTGTTACTCATCCTGCGCCGGGGAAAAAAGCAAACACACCAAAATAAATAAGGCCATGAATCATCCCCTCAGCCCATGCTACCAGGTCCCCACAAAGCTGCCTGGCAGAAGGTCTCAGTAGAAGGTTCAGGTCCTTCAGGGCCTGCGTCCTGAAGTCCCCTTTGGTGGCTAGTCACCTCCACTGCCAATCACACCTGGGTGCTTGAGGGTCTCAGGGAGTCTTTCCATGCACAACCCCTTTCTTGTGCTAGGATTTGTCTCTCGCAGCAGGATTTACCCCTGGCTGGCCCTACAGATCCACACAGGCATGGGGACATGGGGCTACCTCCAAGGGGTTTTGGTATACATAGGAAAACCCACTGAGCAGCAGGAGGCAAGACAGCTTCTCCCGTGGCTTTCCTCAGCTAGGTTTGCATCAGAACCAGGCTGTCCCCATCTCACCTTGTTGTATTTCCATGTAGGAAAACTTGAGGAAAAGAGGAAAAACCTGCACTCAGAGAACTGCCCTCAAAACCATCTTCAAGACACAGCACTGGGTGCCTTATGAAAGGAGGGAACTGGGGTTTGTGAGGCTATTTTGGCTCTGCTTGCTTTTAAACTGATGGGGTGGGGGGGATTGGATTAGCAAAAGTTTTAAAATAGAGTGGGGACTAGATCTGCATAGGGATGCTGATGGTGCAGGGGCTGAGAGCCTGGGCTGCCAGCACCACCCCAATAAAGGCAGGATCTATAGGCTGTCATTATTTCCATCTCCTAAAGAAGCTGCACACCCGTTATTAGTTCAGAGCCGGGCAGGAAATCATCGCCTGGATTAAGGTTAAATTCCATCTCAGAAGGGCTTAGCTGATTGCTAAATGTTTATGTCCAGTGTCCAAAAAATTAAAAATTAAAAAAAAATCCCAAACACTCCCACAGCTCATGTTAAAATAACATCTAATAAGGTTGGGTGCTATGTCACTCCTGCGAAGATCCGCTCAGTTTATCGCTCCGATGCAAGCCCTGCTGAGGCACTTCAGAGCTGGAGAAACTGTGAGATTGAGGGCTGAAAGAACAGCCTGCAAAATTATGAATAGGGATTATCTGACAATACCGACATGTTCCTTAAAGCCCTTGAGCATCATCACACGGTCTGAGGGTTTGTTTTTAAGTGTGGCTGCAGATAGATATATTTTAATGATACACCATCGACGGCTCTTCTGCCTACTGCGGGTCAGGCTGCAGCTTCTTGTAATCTCTGCTTCATCCTCTCCTTTTGTAATCTGGAAATGTATGAACAATATGTAAGGAGTTTGTGATGGGATTAATTTATTTTGAGAACTTGTTGGTTGCTTTTTTGTTTTTCCTTTTTCTCCTAGAAAACGTGGGTGAGTGGAAATCGAGCGAGTCAGTAATTAGCATTCACTTTTTTCTTTTTCTTTCTTTTTATCATATGCATCTAAATTCAGTTTAGCTCTTTAAGGAATTGCCAGACTGCCCTTGATTTATAGGCAGTGCCTTCTGGATCTGAGAGGATCTAATTCAAATTAATAATACTTGAATCTGATTTCAGGATATTTGCACCGTGCTATATATTTCATTAAGATATCTCTGTGTTTGTGTTTGTGTGTGTGTGTGTGTGTGTGTGTGTGTGTGACATGTCTCTGTGTATACAGGTATATTTAGGCATGGAGAAGTCATACATGCTGCAGAAAAATCATGGGGGCATTTAGAGAATAGTGGCAAGAAAACTTTTAGTAAAGCTAAGATAACTCATAGCAGGGGGAAAAATAGGAATATAAATAAAAATCAGAATTAAAAAAATTAGGGAAGCTTGTTCCCACCTTTACACTGTTGGGGATTTCAGCGGTAGCAGATCGCCAGAGTTTTCCTCTCCCTTCCACGCCTGCAGCTCGGGGCTGGGGAGAGAGACACCCGGAGCAGTGGTTGGTGGCTATTTCCCACCCCAAGGGAGGATTTGGATGCCCCTGCCCGGAGCCCCCTGTGCTCTGCCTCCTCCGCATCTCGCCGGGACACCCACTCCCGTCTAACTATCAGATGTCCAAAAAAAAAAAAAAAAAAAAACCCAAGCAAATCCCAGCGGCTCTGATGAGCTGCAAAGAC
>NW_008687505.1:261-1379 GCF_000695815.1 Acanthisitta chloris | reverse complement strand
AGGACCATTTTGGAGCGCAATCCCTATCGCTATTGCTCGCCTTCCACTTCTTGCTTTAGGCACACGTTCAACGCACAGTTCAAGAGCAGTTTATCTAAGCTTAATGTAAGTAAAAGTGCAGCGTGGGATCAGTGTGCCATTTGTTTCGGTTTTCTTCAGGAGGGGGGAGAAGAAAAAAAAAAATAAAGTGCTGTCATAGACTGAACTCTTGTCAGAGAGGGAAATTGTTTCGCAGCTCTTTAACGCAGCCCTTTGGGCAGCTCCACGTTTACCTTCGGAAAGGACGGTCCGAGTAGGCAAGACGCGAAGTTTCTCTTTGCACTGAGATTATTTCGAGCTCTTTTAGAGGAAGGAACGGCTGTGGGTTGTGCTGGGAGCTGGGCATGAGCGGCTGAAGGCTCAGCCGGATCAGCCCCCTTTGCAGCTAAACGCCTTCGCTCAGCATCCCCAGCTCGGGCTGCCTTACTTACTTCGATATTACTTCTCGATTACGTGCGGTGTAAACCAGCTCTTTGATTAACAAACCGGCAGAGCGTTGGTTAAGAACACTTAAACTTCAAAAAAAAAGAAAAAACTATCCCCCTGGGAAGTGGGCTCTGAATTGGTTAATAATGTGCAGTACTTGCTAAATTGCTGACTTCCAGATGTGGAAAATATCTTTCTTGTTTAGGACCTACGTAACCTGATTGGATTACGACAGAAGCGTCACATTGGAAGGCTTTTGAGTGATGATTTAATTAACCATACAGTAGAAAGCTGTATTTGCCAGGAAACCCCTTCCATATTTGCATAACCAATCCCTTCAGTGCAAAGGTGGAGTCTGGGCTCTTTTTTTTTTTCCCCTTCTTTTTTTTTTTTTCTATATGTAATTTTATTTTAATTTTAATACTTGAAAAAGGTGAAAAACTTGTAACCTCCCTGAAGTTCAGTCCCACGCCTTACCCGTCCGCGCTGTCTCTCTGCTCATCCAGCTACTTCCAAAGAAAAGCAGAGCCAGGAAAAGAGCCCATCTCACCCCTGATCCATATCTGTGAACAAAACAGATAGACTGTAAGATCTCAGCACGTTTGGTTGAGGCTTTTTTTTTTTTTTTCATCAGATTTAGCTGACTATTCAAA
>NW_008687505.1:0-219 GCF_000695815.1 Acanthisitta chloris | reverse complement strand
AGTGCTGAAATGAAAGTGAGGAAAAAAAAAAAAAAAAAAGCCCCAAAAGAAACGCATTCAGGATAAAAATAAAACAGCACCAAAACAAGCCAGAAGCTTATTTGCAGTGCCCGAACAGAGTTTAGTTTCTGGGCTTTATGTTAGGGTAAGTTTTCCCCGCTGCAAGAGGCGAGAGCTGGGAGCGGGGCTGGGGAGCGGGACGGTGCGGGGCAGGATGCG
>NW_008687504.1:52363-100866 GCF_000695815.1 Acanthisitta chloris | reverse complement strand
CACAGTGATCCGTGGTCGGGGTGCTTAGGGCTCCCCATTCACTTGTTAATTCCCACTAAGCGTTTGTAAGTACCTGAGCTCACAGACTTCTGCGCCTTCAAAACAAGTGCATGCACGCAAATAGCTCCAAAATTACCCATCTGGGTACCGGCAAGACCAAAGGCAAAAGCGAGCAGAGTCGTTAGGAAATAATCGAAGCAAATGGGGCACTTTCTTTGCCACGTGAATTTTGGCTGGGAAACCTGTTGGCAAGAGCGGTAGGTTCAAAGGTGTCCTGCACCTGCGGAGCCTGCCAGAGAGCGGAGCCCAGGGGGTGGCGGGGCCGGGGCTGGCCCCCTGCTCTGCTTAAATGGCCAGAAAGGGGAAAAAAAAAGCCATCAAAAAAACTTCCATCAGAAAAACATTAGCTGAGGAGGAAACGGCTATGGGCACCCCGGCGAGATGCCCTCCCACTGCTGGCAGGAAGAGTTTTTGCTATTGCTACCAGTCCTGCAGAGTTGTCCTCCTCGATTTTGTTTAGCAGCTGAGATTTAGAATATACCCAGCAGAATGAAGTTCCATTATAAAGAAATAAAAAAAAATTGTGGCCTATGTCTCCATCCCCCTCAAAAACGCCCACAGCTCTCGCAACAGAACCGATAGCTGCTTTGCTACCACAATTTGCTTCTCGGTGACATAAGGACAACGTGAAATGATCCCTGCACCACTTCTCTCCAAATAACTTCAGCGTGAAGTATGAGCACTGATGACTGTGTTGATTCCTAGCACATTAGTGAGGGAAAATTTTAGCTTGAAGAGTTCGAGCTTTACAGATGAGGACAAATTAGCAACATCACAGAATGTTAAACCATCTCACAAATGCAAATTCTTTGCATGGTTATGTTTGTTTGTTTGTTTTTCCGGGTTTTGTTTGTTTTATTTTTTACTATATTCTTTTCTTTTTCCAGGATTCATGTTTCAGGTAGTTACTGGTTCTCCTGTTGCTCACAGCTATGGATTGCAGGGCAAAAAAGGAATAGGTGTAATGAATATGAAAAGGATGAGGGAAAGGAAAGGTCTTCTGATCCTTTGTTTTAAATGTTGATCTGAATTAAAATAGATCTCCTTCAGTATGACCCATTAAAAAGTAGTAAGGGGCTTGGTGTGAGCAGTCAGACGCTGATGACTCCAGTATGGTGAGGCCTTGGTAAACATAATGCTATTCTGGCAACATTTCTGCCTAGTTTACAATTTATTCAGCCCTACTCAAGCTATGATCCCTCCTTCCAGTTTCCCTTATACACATCCCAAGGCGCGGGGTTGACAGCTGTGGAACAACAGGTAAGATAT
Source organism: Acanthisitta chloris (assembly GCF_000695815.1). Lineage (NCBI taxonomy): Eukaryota > Metazoa > Chordata > Aves > Passeriformes > Acanthisittidae > Acanthisitta > Acanthisitta chloris. The sequence continues at coordinate 99,537 of NW_008687504.1, read as the reverse complement.
AGAGCCCCAGGATGATGATAGAGAACAGGGGCTGTACTCTTCCATCCTGTGGATGTCTTCCAAAGGCTGTGCTCCTGGTGCCAGTTTGGTGGCAAGGGACCTGCAGTATGGGTGTCTGTGGGAAGGATTCCTGCCTCTGCTGCTCCAGCTCTCTGTCCGGCCTTTTCTCCTAACTGACATGTGAGAGTGAGTCAGAGCTAAGCAGACAGTCTGTGAGGTATCACAGCAAGGCAAAGGATATGCTTTTCCTTCAGGCCAGGCAGCTGCAAGAGCAGGAGCCTTCCACATGTGGGGCAGATGGCAACCACCACCTGAGCAGGGCATGGGCCATCCCCACTCCAGTCCCCAGCCCTTGGAAAATGGAGTGAGACATCACAGGATCACAGTCTGTGCTGTCATAACATGAGCAGACAGGGCAGTGATTGGCAAGTGACAGAAATAGACCCAGAGTAACTTAGTTTGTAAGACGGGGTAAGTTGTGTTGCATTTGCATTGAGAAATTGGTCGGTGTGGGATACTGACATGCTCCTGCCAGGCAAGTGCTCTTAGTGTCCAGCCTTGACCATTTTTTTCATCACTTTTCTACATGTGGTGTAGTAGGTCGGAGGTCCTAAGGGATTAATTTTTACTGCATTGCCTATTTCTGAATGCTAACAACTCTGGGGAACATTTACAGAACAAATGCTGTTAAAAATCCACCTTTGAAGCAAAATAATAACAAATCCTGGTGCAAACATGGAAAACCATCCCACCAGGCAGCGATTACACAGGCTTCAGAAAAAAAAGAGAGCAAAGCAAGCCTGTGCTTCCATCTGGTAGCAGAACAGCTCTGGAAGTAATTGTCCATTTTGTTGTACGTTCTCTTTCTGGGAATTTGGGTCTCGCCTGTCACATTTCACCATCGACCAGACCTCATTCAGGTGCTGCGGGGTGGGTGGTGCCTCCGAGGGCAGGTCCCGTGTGTGGAGCTCCACTAGCACAGGCTGGGGGGACACTAGTGGGCGCCACCGTGAGCCACTGTCCCGGTTTGCTGAGCACTCGGCCAGTCCCTGGGGCTCGACCATTCCACGCTCGGAGAAAGTGGCCAATTATTTTTCTGTCTGAAAGAGTCTGTGATGTGGCAGAGAATGACAGCTCCAAGGGAGAAAACACCTCTTCATTAAAAAGTGCTGCTAAGCACACTGAATACCCAGATCTCAGAACCCAGTTGCACAAAGGTTAGGATGAGAGCCAAGAAATTATGCATTTTTATAGATATTTTTATATATACACACATAAATACACGTACAATGTACACACAGACACACACACACACAAATCTACAAGCTCCCTTTCAACACAAGGTGGCCAAAAGCCTTAAGTTCCTACTGAGGCAAAACTCCCACTAAAGTCCAGTTTCACTATCAGTTTTGATATGATAGGAACCAACTAGGAAAAAACGTAATGAATTTGATAGCCACATGCAAGAAGAAACTCAGCTTCATGGAAACAGAAATTATAAGGTGTTTCTTGAGGGAAATATTAAACGGCAAAGAGAACTTAATAATCTCTCTTGCACACCTTTGTTTGAGAGGCTGCAGGGAAGAGTGGGCCAGGCTGCTACATTCTGCAGGTTCCATTTAATTGCATTTTGGTGATTTTAATGATTGCAGGAATTAATTTTTGTGAATGAGAAAGTATTTCTAAAAAAAGATACGAAATACACATGAATCATGTGACAATGCAGAATTGGTTTCTTGGTGAGGTACATGGTGTTGCAGAACAGAACTACACTATCACTGGTACCAAAGAAGGATCAGTGGGGAAGCTGCACTTCGGGATGTGATTTTTAACAGCCTTCCTTTTCCTTTAGAAATTCTGAAAGGTTGACAAGAAGGCATCCTAAGGAAAAGATGGGAGGAAAAGTTGTAGCATCTGTGGCTACAGCAAGTCAGCAAGGTGGAAGTCATCATTCCCACAATGGCTGTGTAGAAGAGTTTATGCACTAAGATGAACAGAAGCAGCCCTCAGCCTTTAACTAACTCCTCATGCCCCAGCAGCTTTTCTTCCTCCAGGTCCCTGGCTGCTTGCATTCACACACCAAGCTGCCTGGGCTCAGCAGGTTGCTGCCTGTCTCCCACAGAGGCCCAGTTACAAGCCTGACTCTTCCTCTGCCTCCCCCAGGAGGGTGGCCCAGGTGGCTCAGAGCATCACACCAAGGTTGCTTTGCAGATGAGCCCCACTCACTCTTGTTCACATGTCTCGGTGAATCAGGAAACCCTCCAGACAGAATGAGGGCAGGACAGCAAGCGAACCTCTGGTTATGGCTATCCATTATTTATAGGGGGACATACTGAGATAAACCACCACCAGTTCCCTCAGAAGTGGGAGGATATTCCAGCTGAATCCAGGAGTGCAGTAATGAATAAAAAAGAGATAAAGTCACATATTTGGTGTTCAAGGCTGGACAATGAGAAATGTGGAAATCCTGTGCTGACCAAATAGTTAAACCCTTGTGACTCTATGCCTTTTTTTTACTGACTTGGGAGAATCGTTAAACACAACATTTTTCTAACCTTTCCTGCTGTTTTATTTTGAAATTTCCACCTCCTTGTGTCCTCTCACCTGATGATATAACACCTTTCTCAGCATCCTAAAGAAGGAATCTGCAACAAGGCAGAAATGCTTGAAATATGGAAAATAACAACTTTTTTTCCCAAACTATTTACAGATCTTAGGCATTTGTTTCCAATAAAGATTTTAAGCCACAACCACTTATTTTCAGTAGAACTTTAAATTCTGCAACAGTGCATCTTTTTTTTCCTGTTGCAATGCAGAACTGCAGGTTTTGGTTCTGTGATATTCATAACTGATTGTTTTCTGCTTTAAATGTGCTGTAATGTAACCATAACAGTGTACTGATTTTACATGCTTAGCATATTCATCACCTTGTCTCCCTCTCAACTTCTTGATTTGCATGCAAGAAATCTGTGTTAGAGAGAATGTAATCTGCAAGCCAATAAAATCCTGTCCCTTGGGAGGAAGGAGCTTCATCTCATGTAGCTGAGATGAAGACTATGAAGTACATACAAGAACACGATCCTGCATCACATGAAAGGTGCGTGGTCCAGGTTCAGCATTCCAGGTAGAGTGTAACTATTGCAAGAAGCAGTGAAAGGACTCTGGTTGCAGTTCCACCAGGCACTGGCTTTATTGACAAAAGCAGACCATGAAGTCTCCAGTTCCCTGGTGGTTCCCTGCCCATTCCTACGGCTGAGGTCTCTGCCCCCCAGCCTGTATGAACATTTGGAAGAGCAGGCTGCAAACCAAGCCTTGAGGGTAGTTCTGCTAAATAATTACCTCTTCCCAGAAGAGTGTGGTTTTAACTGGTTGGGGTTTTTTTTTCATTTGGTGATCAGTTACAGTGTGCAATGTTACCAACAGCTGTACCAGTAATATGAAGGCAACAAACAGCATTACAGGAACAAACCCAAACCTGCGGGGTAGAAACTTCCTCTGGTGGTTTCACAGGCACCTCAGTGAACCTTCTCTGACAGATGAGCCAGGGTTGTTGCCTGCTGCCTGCCTTCAGCACCCAGGGCTGGGGCTCTGTGCTTGGCACGGGTAGACCTGTACACTGCTGGAGCACCCAATGGTGCTTATCTGACCCAGTTTAGGCTCAGGCATGTGGCCATGTTTCTGTCAAATCAATCCACACACCCAACAGAGGTTTAGCCTGCTGCAGGCAAGTAGGCAGCATGTGGTTTGGTGTAAAGGTTGCTGGTGCTGAGTCAACTTGTTGCCATGTTGGAATAAATTGGGAACCAGGCATGGCTGTACTGACCAGCAACCTGAGGACCATAGCCTCAGCACTTCTGATTTAGTACTAAGAACCTTAAATCCAGATTTGTTGAATGATAGTCTGAGTGGCTTGCAGCTCCTGAACCACTGTGGCATTTTAAGGCATATGGAGATGATTTTCCTGAAAGTGTTGCACCCTCGACTCTGGCAGTCTGGCAGCTGGTCTGGCCACAGTGCAATTGTATGTATGGCAGAGGCAGGGGCAGTAACACTGTCAGCCCTCCCAGTTCCAAGCAGAGCAGCAATTAGAGAGTTAAAGCAGCCAGTGCTGTTTTCTCTCTCCAGATTTGAGGCAGTTAAACCTCTCTGAACCAGCTCTCCACTGCCTGCTTTCCTCTATACCCACTTGCATAAAGCTCAGAGTTAAAAATCTGCCAGTTCAGAATCATAATAGGCAGTGGCAGATCACACCTAGTTACACTTTCTGTCTCTCTCACCAAAGTGTAATCTAGTGGTCTCTGATATGGCTAAGAGCTAGAATGATGATTTACTATGGTTGGTTTACATAAAGTGTCTCAGGCTGCTGCAGGTTCACAGCATTTTGCTTTGGGGTATGCCCTTTTCATCACTTCTATTTCCAGCTGTGGCCTGTTCAGCTAGGCTGGTCCAACCATTGGTGGGCTCTCCTTGTCAGCCAGAAACCTAAATCAGTGCTTAAAATCCACATTCATATCCCAGATCCCCATGTGGTTGTGCTAGGGGTCATATGCTGTGCTATAGGGCCCAGAACCTATGGCAGAGGAGTGAGGTGACTCCATAAACCACTAAAGTATGCTTAATTGAAACCACAGCATTTCAAACTTCAGCAGCTGGACTGTGTGCCCATTACCAGAGCAAGGGCTTTGCCAGAGTTGTCTTTGAATTTGTTCCCCATTATCCATCCTCTCCTTCCAAATAAATTTGAGTTTGTCAAAGACTTCTTATTTCTCTGCAAAGACATGGACTCTGTGCAGTGCTGCTCAGCTGAAATTTGCCTCAGTCTATTTATTCAGCTAGTGACAGGTCTATGTGAAAGACTTTAATTTAATGCAGAGCCTATCTTACTAAACATCAGTGATCTTTAACTGATGCATCTAATGTACCCCCAAAACTTGACTGTGAAAGGTACATTCAAACACAGAGTATCTTCTGTAAAACTGCAACATTAACTATTTCTTACGAAGGTTGCAGTTACCCCAGAAAATATTTTTAATGAGAATGTGAATTAGAAGATGTGCCTAACTCTGGTATAACAAAGCCCTAAAAGGTACAGGTGAACATCCTCCTAAGGAAAGGTGGGCACAGTGATGTCTATTAAATTGTGATTGAATACTTGACTTGCCATACCTTGTTGCTTTTGGAAATTCTGACTTAACAGGACTCGAAAACAGTTATAAAACACAAGAGGTAGAAATCATGTTTGTAACAAGAAGCACAAAAATATGCTTAGGATAATACTCCTATAAAAATTGAGTCAAGAAAAATATTATGTAAAAGCATTAGGTATAGCCAAACTGCTATTAAGGCAGCCTGCTTTAGAGCATACACACAGGGGCATTTGAACTGTGACATGACAGCTGAAAAAAAAATCTTTCACAATTACATAACTTTGCAGGCTGAACTGTTACTATCATTCACAGGAAAACAGACCAGTGACTAAACGAAAAAAAAGTTACAAGGTTCTCCTCATCATATTTCTCAATAGCAACAAGAACAGCTCTCCCTGGTTGTGACTCATGAAGTCTGCAGAGATTCACTGGGGTTGAAATGTCTTTCATATGTTTAGCCACTGTGTTTCCCCACAGAGCCCCATCCTGACACCTCTGACCCTCACTGGCTAAGCAGCCTCTACTCCCAGCACCCTGTCTACACCTTTTCCATTTCTTATTTTTCAGTGTGGGTAAGTCTGTGGTGTAGGAATCCTTACTATTGACTTGAGCAGTCTTGCACCAGTGCCAGTCTGTCCCAGCATCCACGCTCAAATCCACCTCCCACCCTTCCAGGAGTGCTCTAGATCTATTTCCTGCTGCCCCCTGAGCTGCACTGTACATTGTGTCTCCACTATGCAGGGATGGCCAGGGTGGCTGCATGCTGAGACAGGTTCTAATGTCATCCCACAACTGCTGGTATCCATGAATTTCCCCATCGGCTCTCAGCATGTCACATCTAGGGAGCTACCAGGTGCTGGTTTATCTGATGGTGATCCATGTCCAGCTGGGTTTCCTGCAGCCAGCACTGAAGTACTCCAGGACATACAACCAGCTTTGTATGGTCTCAACACTTTAAACTTCTGCTGGAGGAAAAAGCAGAGCAGATGGTGCCTGGACTGGGAGCAACTCACCTTTGACGTCTTCAGAAAGTGCAGCCTGGCCAAAGGCCACTAGCTGTCCTAAATAACCCAAGCACCTATGTATCTGTCCTTTCCTGCTATTATTCTGTCTCTTCTTGCACCAGTCATATGAGGGGGAGTCTGCCACCAGTGCTGACACTCTAAAATTGAATATGCATAATATTAAAAATCGATTACGTCACATTCCAGTAGACAAGTGCAGAAATAATCTTAGGTTGAGCTTGGCTACCTTACTTGGCTTAGCTACCGAAATAATTTGTCCTTCTTAACACTGAAATAGGGGGAAATCTCATTAATAATCTCTCTCTTACAGCTAAATATGTTTTTCAGAATTGGTTAAAGTGATGGCAGTTGGAACGCAATATTTAAAAAAACCCCCAACCTTGATCATGTAATTTACTTAGAAGGAAAAAGTACATATTTTATTTTTCTACCTTCTCCTTAACCCCTACAGGCTGTGATATCATATGTGTAAATTCAAATTAACACTTCTCCCATCTGGATTTCTGTATATTTAAATTGGAGGCTTGGAATAACAATTTTTGTTTGAGAATGCCTAGTTTTGAGAAACTACCACGTTTTGAAGAGCAATGGGTTGGGTGGCTGACCGTGCTCATGCCCGATTAGGAAATCTATAGCCAGCTCTGAAATTACTTTGTCAAGCTTTTATTCAGGTTTAGACTTTATAGCCTGACGAGAGATTGGTGTCATTGTAGGCAGGGCACATTCGCTGATAAATGTTTTTCTGCAACTTTGTTAAATCTTTTTTTACCATAGACATGACCTCCTATCTCTACCTTTGCAATTTTTTCCACCAGCTCCCTGTGCAGCTGGGCACTGCCATCTCTCAGCAGCTTTAGCTCCTACCTCTGGGACAGCCTGGCCCATGTGGAAGCCATGGTTGGCTGCTCCAGTAGCTCCTTGCTCAAATCTCCTCTGTGAAGCAGGAGGGCAGGGGTGACTCAGGGCTGATGGGAAAACCAAAACCCCGAGGAGAAACCTCCCAAGGCACCCACTGCATCAGTAACTGGGGCAGAGGAGAGCATTGCCTGGGGCCCAGGCTGCATCACCCGCGATGCCTTTCTTGTGAGATCCAGCACCTCCACCTGACCCCATCACCCCAGCAGATGGGCTGAGCCCATGTGAGAGTGTGTGATTTGCCTGCACATGCTCCAGTCAGCAGCAGAAAGGCGATGGCTGTGAAGTCCTCAAAACCAAAAGCATCAGTATGCAGTAGCAGTCTATTGCTCTCTGCCCCACTTTCATTTGCAGCTTCTTCCAGCTCATCCTTCTCCCACAGCAGGACAGGAATCTGAGAGGAAACTCTGCTCCGCCGTTCCCAAACAGATGATCTGCCAGAAACTCACCAATTAACAGAAACAGCTGCTCTTCAGCCTCCTCCTCACCCTCGCGGGTGCGTGAGGAGGTTTCTCCATACAGGCAAACGGGGGGAAGTGTCCCCCGGGTTCTGGCTGCCCCATCCCCATCCCTCTCCCCCGGGGTGCCAGCACATGGGGCAGGAAGCAGCAGTCACTCAGCAAATTTGCCTCGGCTCTCTTCAGCTGGCTCAGAGGAGGAAAAGCCTCAGAAGTCAATTGGCACAGCTTGAAAGCAAATTCCACTCCACCCCCACTTCTCCTGCCCCAGCAGCCCTCCAGACTCCAACGCCTGTTCCCAAACCCAAAGAGCTCAGCTGTATTCAGCTGAGATGCTTCTCCTTGACTTCACCCTGGACCTTCACCCTGCCTGCACAGGGCTGAGGGGAGAGCCAGCCTTCCTGGGGCTGTCCTGAAACACGGACACGAGCAGCTGGAGAGATGCTGCTGCTTGTCAGGTGGTCAGCATGGGGCGTGCCGCAGTTTCAGCGGGAGGGTGGGGGAATGTGACGGGCTGTTTGCTGACATGATCACAGCTTTTTAAAACAGGCTTATGCTGCGAAATCCAAGACATCTCAGATGATGCTTTTCAGCATGCTGCTGGCTGGTGTGGCAGCTCTCAACAAGTGCAATTCAGAACAGCTCCACAGGAAAGTGACACACGCACCGGAGGGCAGCCAGAAACCTGGGGCATGATGCTGCACCCCTTGGCCCAGAGGTGAGCTGTGGGTGATGAGGAAGATGGCAGGATGAACCCACAGGCCTTCAAGGACTCTCCCTTCCTTCATCCCTACCTGCAGCAGCCCTGCACACTCCACTTGCATGCTGCAGTGTCATTCCTTGCTCTCAGATAGTTTTCCCCTGACCAGAACAGATGCCAGGTTCTCCCCAACCCATGCCAGTGACATCACACCAGTGGGAATCCAGTCTCACCTCTTTAATGCAGAATAAATCAGATGCTGCATCTGTGGATGGCTGCTGTTCCTCTCACTCCCAATGCATCTGGAAAAGCTCCTTCAGGTGTCCCTTGCTGGCCAGGCTGTCATGTACCAATGTCACACAGCCCACATGTCCCCACATACACGCAGGTACAGCCATGGGTGCAGGAGGACAGTATGGTATCACCATGAGCAGAGCAAACCCTCCGGCAGTTTTTGTCCCACGCTGAGTTTCAGCCACAGCCACACACCTGCAGTATGCAGAGCCCAAGGTCTTGCCTACTTGCATGCAGTTAGGAAATGGGAATACGAACGCCATGGATAGTGGGAGGGGACATAGCCTTTTCATGTTGGTATCACTACCTGTGGAACATTAAGATTCCAGTGTGTTTCTGTACATTATGCAAATAGCCTTTTTTTTCCAAAAAAAATGAAGCCTCAAAGGAACTAAAGTTGATGACTTTCTGTCTCAAGTGGTGATCCCCATTCCTCCCACACCCTGCTTCTCCCTTTCCCTGCTTTTGGCTCAAAGACTCCTTCCAACCTTGAACTGTTGGTTGTTCTCAGTGTCCATGTGGCCCTTCACTTTAATTCACATACTTGATGGAGAATCATCCATGTGATTCTCCTGTGGCCACTCACCTGAAAATCATGTTTTACTCTGTATTAACATTTCATTGAGCTGAATCACAACAGGGTCTGAGGAGCAGATTGGGCACAGGGAGAAGGGATCCAACTAAAACCATTACACTGGATTTTCAGGGTTTCCACTAGATTTAAGTGGAGTTACCGAAGTCTAATTTGGCCTGGTGTAAATTTTTTTTCCCAATTAGACTTTTTTTTTTTTTTTTTTTTTTTAATATTAGAAGGTCAGCTTACCAGACATTTTGTCATTCTTTCTTCAGATTTGATGTTTTCCCTTAGAAAATGCTCTTGTTCAATCAGAAAGGCTATGTTTTGTTCAGGACTGACTAAGAAATCCTATGACTTGTGTTGCAGAGAAGCCAGGTTAGAGGCATTAGGAGGTTATTGCCAGTTTAGCCAACCAATGGCACCAGGTAAGGGCATAATTTTACTGTATGTGCTAAATACTTTGCCAAAGATAGACCTTGGTGTCCTGCTCATGCCCTGCTGCACACCCTTACTGCCAGCAGAAGTGTTTGCTGTTTTTCTTCAGATAAGTCTCCTGTAACTAAACAAGAATATCTTGCACTTCTTGAAGGATGTGTCATTATCAGCACTCCAGCCCTGCCATCAGTGTATCCAGCAAGTTTCTGTCTCTGATTCAGTCTTCCATTTTTTGTCAAGGGAAGCTGAGACACCAAATGTTGAGCACCAAAACTATAGTGTGTGATTGCTGTTCATTGTACTTGAACAAGCCTGAAACCCTGGGGCTAGCAGCACCTTTGAAAAAAAACCAAACAATCATGTCCACCAGCAATTTATCTATATGTTTGTTAATACAATGGAACTTGATCCAAAATAGGGTACAGACAGACCATATGTCTTCCAAAGAATTTCCTTTGGACCACACACATAAACATCAAATTATTTGATTAAAGGAGATTAGATTCTGCACTTAATTTATTCCTGGCCTACTGCATGTTTCATCACATGCAAATGTTCTGGGTTTTTTGTTTTTCTTGGGACAAAGGGAAAGGTTTTTGCTGTGTTGTTCTATCCACTATCTCCTTAAGCAAGTTGAAAAATGATTTTGACTGTGCTAGGGCTTTGAATCAAGTTACACAAATATGCTGATTTTATGAGGCAAATTGGGTGTGACAATAATTTAAAACACCCGACAAGGTCCCCTCCGTTGACTGCTGTTCATATGGTAATATGGTGTATATAGTGCTTAGGTCTGACCTGATAACATTGTGGCTGTAGGTATAGCATTGTTTGGCTCTTATTCTGGCTCTGGGGAAGCTGACTGCAATGCAGTCAGGAGCAGGGAACCCACAGCAGAGATAGCTGAAAAACAAATGGAGAGGTGGGAAGGATCAAGTTCATGGCATAAGCAAATGCTCTACCAATCATCAAGAGACTAACTGGATGGCCACAAAGAGATTTTTGTCAAGGGTTTTATATAGCTAAAATCAATTCGTTCACTTCATCTGTTTTGAACATACTGGGGATGCAGCTAAAGATGTCACAAATGGTTAGAGTTGCCTGAAAACCTTCAAGGTGTCAATTGACCATATTTTTAGGCCCAGGAATGTTACATGGACACACCACAATTTCACCAGTGATTTCTTTAAAAAACGAATGGAGTCAGAAACCTACAAGGGAATAAAAATATCAGGAGAGTGAAGCTGAGTTGAAGCAGGGTAACTCAAAATCAATATTTTGCTTTTAAACTCTTAAGGGGAGGCCCAGGAGGGCTGCACTCATTTTGTCCTCCTTCCTTATTGTCCTCAGAGGATTGGCTGAGAAGTGACAAGGCTGCTCCATACTTACCGCAGGACATTCCTCACTAACAAGCCACTTGTTAGAGTATTCGGCTCCTGCTTCTCTGCCCAAAGCCCTGGGAGTTCAGTGAGCAGCATCAGACAACGGTCAAGTCAAACTTGAAACTAGAGATGGAAAAAAGGCTCCTTTCCTTTTGCTGTAAGAATGTGTTGAATGTCCCTCTGTCTGCAGGCTCAGATCTGTACATGAAATTGGGTCGTTGAATCTCTAGTATCTCTGGCACAACCCCAAGGGTTTGTATTCATGGAGTAAATTCAATCTGAGGTTGCTCCAGAGACCAAGACTGTGGTGAGGGGAAGAAGTAGCCACATAACTGTCTCCTGTCCCTTTTGCTCGTGGTTATTTGTCTGTGACTTTGCGTAATACAACTGGGGGAAAAGGTGGCAAAAGCTCTAAGGTGCTATAATAAGGAGAGGTAGAGAAAAGGCCAAGAAAATTCTGGGATGCCATTCTCTGTAGTTCTTAAAATGTAAAAATATATGTCCAGAAATGGTTATAAGGTCCTTCGGTCCTTGACTCCCGAACTGGCTCCTTGGGGCCACACACCCGCAGACAAAGCACAACCATCCTGGGGGGTTATAAGGTCCTTCGGTCCTTGACTCCCAAACTGGCTCCTTGGGGCCACACACACCAGGACAAAGCACAACCATCCTGGGGGATTGGTTTCTCCAGGATCAGGAGTGCAGACAGTTCACAGTGGTCTAAGGCAGACTTTGGTCAAGCCAAAGATGCTGCATTGAAAAATTCAGAATCCGTGCTCTCATGTGGTCCTGTTTGCTGGACTCATACAGCTGAGAGTTACTCATCCCTTGACTAACATGAATGAAACAGGAGCAGATTTTTTTCCCCTTCCTTATACAAGGAGTGCTCTAGAGACCAGTGACTGGCCAGCTGAAATTATGGATGGGCCATTAAAGACTCCACTTTACCAATATTCACCTGTGTACTTCCCTCACCTCTGCAAGACACAAAAAGGGGCCCGTGGTCCTGCAAGCCCTGACCTTGGCATCATGAGGGAGCTGTGTCATGGCAGAGCCCCTTCCCTAATCCACGAGGCAGCAAATGCACCATGAGAAGCACTACTGAGGAGAATGGAGGGACAGCAAAATAACAGAGGATGTAAACCCACAAGATCATCCAGCACCAAACTGCAAAAACTATTTTATCCAAGTCCTAAGGTGATGGGACCTATGTGCCTCAGGACTTTCAATGCTCTGGACCTTAATCCTTGTAAGGTAAGCTCTCAGCCATCACTTTGGGCCATGCCAATAAACCAGAACTAGCACAAGCATAGGATGGAAGAGTCATGATCCTTGTCCATGCACTACTTGGTCCGTAGCTATACAGTTCAATAAGAGCTTTGCCTTGAGTTCAAGATCACCTCTTAAAGGAACATTTCCAGAAACATCTGTTGCAGGAGGCACAAACATTTGTGGACCCTGGGCCTTGAGATCAACACCAGAGCAGGGTGTGAAGGTTGTGTAGCATGTTGTGGAAACCTTGGGGCAAGGAGAATCACAGATACAGCCATGGGGGATAGTTTCTACAGAGCTTCAGGCAGTGTGTGAGCAACTTGGTACAGCTAAAGCACAGAGGTACACAGTCTCCATTCATCCAAGCCCTCCCTGGCCATGTGTAGCTCAGCTGCCCCAGTAACAAGTGAGGCTGGGCTGCCCGAGAGGAAACCTTCAGCCAGTGCAGGCTGCAGTGCAATGGCAGTAGGCATTTCCAACTCACTGTGACCTGGGGATGGAAGGGTGCCTTGGAAGCTGGCTCCTGTTTGCAAAAAAAAATATTTCCAATCAGAATGAGGATTTACACTTATTTGAAATGAGCCCTCCCCTAATGGTGCTTCCCCCTGGAGATTTTAAAAAGATTAGCCCAGGCAGTCCCTTCTGAGTCACATTACCTGCACCTGCAAAATAACCTCATTGCTCTCTGGCAGAAAACTGTCACCGAAGCTCTGCTCTGAGCAGCACAAATCTTTCAGTTTTGACCTGCTCTTGGTTCTTTTTCCTGCACGTTTCCACTTGTTTCTAAATGTTGCTTCTTCCTCTGCCTGCACAGATTTGTAAAATGCCGAATCATCTCAAAGCCCATAAAGCACAACGTAAGTCTTTGGTTTGGTTTATCCCAGTTTCATGCCTCTGTCAGTGACACTCGAATGGACCGTGCACATGACTTCAGATCTCCCAGAGAGGACACACGTGTGTCACTGCTACCTCATTAACTCATTTGTTTAAAGCCTCCAAACAATCCACTTCCAAGCAGATGGAAATCCCAGCCTCCCCCTTTTCACTTAGATGTGGATTCTCCCCCGGCAGATACGTGTTGTGTTGATCTGCTCAGTTAAAAAAACTTCAAACCCGTAAAATCTGGTCTTTGACCCTACCCTAAAACTAATTTGAACTATTCTCAGCTGATCTGGAGTTGAAGGAGATTGCTTTTAACTGGAAATACCTTATCTTTAGACAAGTAATCGTTGTTAATTAAACCAGTAAAGAGACGTTAGCTTCTGCTTATTTAAGTTTTAGCCAGTAAATTAACAGGCAATCCATGATGTCCTTTTAAATGAGGTTTTTATGGAATCAGACAATCCCTGCAGTGTGGACTGAGAGTAAACATTCCTGCACACAGCACACATTTCTAGAACTTGCTTTCTCTCTTTAAAACAGACATACAACTCCTTCAGTTCCAAGAATTATTTTAGCAGTGATAGAAATCTGCAACCCATTGCTAATACAGAAGTCACCATGTGAAAATAGAAGGGTATGTTTGTGTCTGTATGGAGCCTTCCTGCATTGGCACTAGTCATAAGTAACAACACAGAGGTGCTGGAATTACAACACTGAGCTGATAGAAGAGGGAAAAGAAGCAGGTATAAGATTTGACGGTGCAAGAAAAATTATTTATGGCAAAAATTGTCTAAAAAGCTTATCTGCCTCACTGTTTACTTGCAGAAAGACGAGGATAACTGTGTTAATTGCAAAAATGGTGATAATGCACTGAGACAAATTACTGGGGAGATGGGAAATAGCCTGGCATGGCACAGGTAAAACACACCCAGATGGGGCTGCCAAGCACATTCATGTGATGCTGGGAGCCCTGGAATTACTCCTTGCTTGAAATGTGGCATGTGCACCACTGCCAAAGAGGATAGATGGACCTTTGGGCGTCCAGCAATGTGTACACACACATACCTATGAAAAAAATTTTTATGTGAGGTTTGAATCCCCCAAATCATGTGTCTGTGTTAGCCTTTAACTTGGTCCAGAGCCAAACACCAGTGAGGCATTATGGTTATGCTTACTGATCTTTGGTGTCCACAGGTTCTGTACTGTTCTGTTCAGGGTTGTTTGCACCAGGGGAAAGTGATGCCAGCTGCAAAATGCCAGAACTTGACACTGTTATTTGCTATCAAAAATGTCTGTTGCATGTTAGTAAATAGTGAAGTGATTCTACAGAAAATTTTCCTAGCGACTACAAACTGGAGAAAGCCCCATAAAAGTTAACAAATTCTGGCTGTGAAATATTATATACAGAATCACATTTCTCTTTTTGCAAATACATTACTGTGGTCCTATATCTCTCTGTTCTTTGGAGGTTTATTCCTTCTGTAGATTCCCCTTAAAATTAAAAAAACCAAAACAAACCAAACAAATAAAACAAAATCCCACCAAAGCCCCAATCTTTCTCTATATTTAATATTATCATTTCCCTGTCAAATGGTTCATTTTCGAATTTCGTGAAGACTGGAAAAATCATTCTGTCTGCACAGAGAATTTTCTTCTCAATCACCTTACTTTGTAATGAAGAGACATCAATGCATCACAGGCCAAGTGAACCTAAACGTTTACTACTTCACAGAAGTCAGCAAACTTGCTGGAGCTTTTCCTATCAAATTTTGATGGCTATGCTCTTTCCAAACTGTGTCAGTCTTCTTTTGCTCTCTCTTTCTCTCTCTCTTACGTGCATACATGATCCTGTGACTAGATCTAGGCAGCAGAGGTATGGTACATTTTCTATGCCTTAATTTAGATTTAAAATTGATTCTGAAATTTCACGTATAGAAAAAAAACTTGAATGTGATCCCCAGGTATGATGTATTCTTCATGAGGAGTCTGCCATTTGAGTTACTGAAGAAAAGCATAGATGACAGGCAGATATAAAGAGATCAAAGAAAATTTTTCCTCTGCCATTAAACTCCCTCTGTATTTCCAGGTACTGACTTTGAATGTCCCATCCTATATTTGCTAAAATAAAGCTACTAAAGGTATTTAACCCTGCTTTCCTTCCTCACCCTTCCCGCCCCCCACTTTAGCTATAAAATGGGTGGGCGTGTGCTTAGGAGAGAGGGAAAAGCTTTGAAGTGCACAGACTGGCAGCTACAGTTGACACCTTGATCTGTCAACATCACGCAGCTCCAGTCAGACACAATGTGACATGGAGTTTGCACAGCACCCTCCGAGAGGGTACCCAGGACCTAGCTCTCCTTTTACCTAGAACCTACCACAGCAGCAGAGTGAGAGCTGGGGCATAATCTCAGCCCCCCCAAATCTATTAAGTTTACACGGAAGAGAGAGGCATATTGGCATTTAAATAGGATCTGTATCATGTTTGTTGGTTTTACACATCTGGCTCAGGGAGGGCAGCATCTGTGATGACTCCAGACAGAAAATACTACTCTGGTGTTTCACAGTCCCAAAGCCTCCTTCGGCAAGTGGAGTTCATAAACCTCCTGGCAGCTCCAATTATGATATCCTCACTCATAACAAGCAATTCCTTACTCCAGGGGAAATCTCTTTGATTTTTAATTTAGCCTAAAGTTGTCACATAGGTGTAAGACACCAAGACTTGAAAGTTCCTGGAGAGTTAGAGAGTACTGGCATTTGCATTTGAATCTCAGCTGTTGGCTCCAAGTGTGAGGGAGGAGAAGTGGCACAGTCTCCTCTCTTCTTCCTACTTATGCCTCTTGCATATGTTATTTTAGCAAGAAAAAGAATTCTGGAAGTACAACAAATGCTGAGGTAGGTCCCAATGTTTTTAAAGGTTGTCATATTAAAACTCACCTTTAAGTTAATACTTAAAGCTTGTTCTTTTTTTTAATTCAGGCATTTAATTCATCTGAGTGACTTTACAGAAGTGTAGTTACAATTTGTCATGAGTCACAAAAAAGATCGCAAGTAGTTTCTGTGCTTATCAGCTAAAGCTCCTGCAGAGCCATTGGTTTTTACCATATTAGCAAGTACAGTCCTCATGTTAAAGATGGGAAATGGGGCCACAGATAAAGTCTCACCACAGCTACTAACAACGTCAGAAACAACACATCTGCCCTGACTCTGCTGTCTGCTCTACCCAACAGGCCATACTTCTTCCTTGGTTACAGAGAGAAATTTTTGCTTTTTAAGCACAAAACTTCAATTTGCTGTTTTAGTCCTAGCACTATGTGCCTTTGCTCTTCCTTGCAGTGTGTCCTTCATTCAGCCCCACTTCACCAGCATGTCCCTGCACACATTGTTTATTCCCCTGTAAAACCTCTCACTGGCTGATGACCTGGCTGCAGTAGAGCTGTACATGGATGGGATGTCTGTCCAGCTACCACTGCTGTTCTGTCCCCTACATTCACTATGGTGGCTCTGCAGAGTTTTGTGGGGCTGAAGGCAAAGTGGAGAACTAGGAAATTAGTGCAAACATCGGAGACTAGAGTGATTGCATGAATGTTGAAAAGGGAGCATGTGAATTTGATGGCAAAGTGGCCACCAAAGGAAGAGAAAAAGAATAAATCCTGACCACACTGCATCACAGGCTAGAATACAGATGAGAGATTGATTTATATTCTAGTTTTTCAGAGGCTAATAAGGAGTCACCTGTTTGAAAAGAGATAAGCAGGATGGACCTTCAGCCCTCCCATCTGGGGGCATTGCTGTTTAAAGTGAAATGTTTATTGGCCTTAACGAGGTTAATGCAAAAGGATGTAGGGCATTTGCATACCAATTTCTAAACCTCCAAAAGAAAGGTGGTGATGTCTGAAAGCATAGAATAACACCCACAACTGGGTCTCTGGTTTCAAAGTCTCACTGTTTAGAAAAAATGACGTATCAGATCCTTCTGATCTTCAAATTAATTAAGAAGCAAATAGCTTAAAACCACAAAAGAGACTAGATTTTTAAGAGTTACAATGTTGTTCTAGGGTTCTCTTCTACAAGCTACCATTAGCATTAATAACCAGAATTAGACACTTAAGTGGTGGCAGGCAGTGTGAGTGCTTTCTTTCCTAGACAGCAAGACACATCAGGATAGAAACACTTTGACATTAGAGCATTGACAAATCTGTAAATGATCAGCCAAGAAAAGAAATCGGTTTGGCTGTTTGTCAGTTCATTAACCATCCACTGCAGTGTATATGGCTATTGTCTCCTGCAGCTGGAGCAGGGTGATACAATACAAACAAGAAGGATAACAGCCAGAAGACCCATTGCACTGTGTGGATTGTGCACTTGGTCTTGTAAATCAATTTTTGTGTATCATGTCTTGTTTACAAGTGATGTCTGGAAGGTGAAGAGACAAAGTAACACACATCTGAAATAAACTGAGTTAATCTGGAAAACAGGATCACTACCATTTTTGATCCATTTTTTTTCCTGAGAAAAAAACCTAGCTTCGGGTCGCAATACAAGTCTGAGTGTTTTACCTTTTCTATGCACAAGTGAAATGAAATTGATCCAGTTAAGAATATGCCCAGTCTTAGATATGCACTTAAGTCCTGTTTATCACAACTAAACCCTACTTCAAGTACTTTGCTGAATCAGGAACTGGATTCAGTGTTCTTATGGATAGGCAGCCATATGCCAGGTATGCTGTGGTATACAATGCTTAATTTCCCAGGGGAAAATAAGTCTTGCAGAAATTTCTCTTCATCAGGTCTTTTATTAGACACTGCTAGATCTGAGTCCCATGAGAGCATGATTTCCTTGGCTGTCATGGCATGTGCACTCCTAGAAAATACAGAAATTGGCTGGGCACACTAGTACCAGAACTGATACCAATTTCAACAGCCATCTAGACCCATGCTTGCATGTTTATTAATAAATGATCAGGAAAAAATAAAGCATAAAAAAGAGCATACTTACACCTGGAACAACCTTGCTGTGGCACAAGCCCACTCTTTCTGACTGGTGGTGCCCACCACCCACCAGCCCTGTCCATTCCTGGCCATGGTGGTATCCACATGTTGGGATACTTACAGGAAGCAGCAGCTCACTGTCCAAGCATGCCTGGCTCCAGCACCACAGTGGGGATAGACCTAAGCCACCACCTTTCCCCTCCTTACCCACTGTGGTCTCTTGACACATATGTCAGTCCCTCACAAACATCTCTGTGAGCTGAGAGCAACCTGGCATGGTCCCGAGCTGGAGAAAGGGGAGTCCAGGCTGTCCTGCTGCCAGAGCAGGTAATCAGCAGAGCACATGAAAGGGAAATGCTCCCAGTGTTGTGGGCCAGGCAGGCTCAAAAGAATGCTGCTAACTGGGTCACCACATATTATTGGAAGGAGTAACAGCTTTGGCTCACCAGTGAGTTCACCTGAGCATCCTGGAGGGAAGGCTGCTGGGAAGGAAACCTGCTGCAGTTTTACATTTCCTCCCTTGCCAGATTTGCTTCTCTCCCTCTTTCTCTTGCCTCTTCCAGTTTTAGTCCACCACATATGCTTTCAGTGGTCTGGCACCTGATGAAAATCAAGGGCAAATTAGCATGTTCCTTCTAATTGACGTACTAACCTTTTCTAAACAACTTCCCTTACTCTCTGCCCTGGGAATGCTATATCCCTGCTCAGGCATTCTTATTCCTATTTCACTCAAGGAACAATCAAGTCCACTCTTAAAAGGACATTGCCTATGATCCTCTTTCCTTGAAATGCCACATACTCCCAGGGGCATTCTCCCCTTACCACTGGTGAACAGGCAGTTGCTGCTGGTGTAGGATGATATACTGGATGGAAACTTGCTGACTGCTGAGACCTAGGTGCCTGTTTCCTCTCAACATCGCATTTCTCTTCTCTTTTGTCTTCCATCATACATGTGCAGTAAGATTTTTTGAGCCAAGATTTTTCATGCCATATTCCTGTGTAGCAGCTACATTGGGTCATGATGACAGATGTGCACCAGAGTCCTATGTTACCAGAGACAAAATTCAAGCCATTTTAGTCCCTACTGGTTTATTTCTTACCCTGATGTTTAAAGAACATTTGTCTTCCTGCTTTTCCACCTTCTCTTGACTTGTCTTTTGCAGCAGAGTTCCTCAGCATCCCCCAGGGTGAGGAAAATGAAACATGTCACAATAACTGTAGCTGCTCCCTCAGATACACTCTTCCAGCACGGGACAGAGGATGACATTTGAAGAAAATTTCTTTCACTCACAACTTCTGCTTCAGCATCCCATGTGCCACACCATCTCCCTGTTTGTGTATGGCCCCGTTCATTTCTCCATCCATTAGGCAGTTGGACTGTTAGACTACTTTTTCTCTTCCATTTGGAATACCAGCATAGTAGCAGCACACATTTATGGTACATGAGAAGAATTCATATTCTGAGACATACCTGCATTCAAGAGGCCAAGGGGATGGATCTCCACCACTGACCACTTTTACCACCAATCCACTTTGATATACCATAACTGTAACTGTAATTTTGAAGACAGTTCACTTCCCTGGCTTGCTTCACTTCCCTGATTACCTTGCTATGCCCTACCTGCCTTTCAGAAAGTAGTACAGGTGGTCAGAATTTTCCAGTTTCTTACTGATTTTTTCAGCATAAAGGAATTTACACAAAGGCTTACTTTGCTTATCATCTACACATGATCTATGCATGATCAGCTTTCTCATGGTTAGTAGATACAAGCTGGAAGAAATCTGCCAACTGAAGATAAATGGAACACAGCAACAAACCCACAATCAACTCAGAGCCTTTAAAAAGGCTTTAGAATGAAGGATCCATTTGTGGATGGATAAACCAATTCTGCTTAAAAAGCAAAGCAAAAAAATAAGTTAAAGATTACCCTTAAGGGTGATGGACCCCTAGGTGGACAAAGCACTGAGAGCTGCTGTGGGGCAGGAACAAGCAGCCAGAGGGGAAGAAAATGCTGCTTCAGTCCACTTTGCTGTTGGGAAAAAAACCCCTCACTCATGGAATCATTCATCACTGACTGCTTCAGTATTTTTCCAGACTGAGACACTTCTTCCATTACCATATAAGTTACCTTTTTAAACACAAAATAAGTTCAGACTTCTAGAGTTCCTTTAGGAGCAAACTAGGTTTGCTAGCACAAAAGCTTTCAGTGAGCCCCTCTGACCATTTGGGAAGAGAGGACATCTGCAGGCGACCAAACATAAATCAAACACAGACTGGACTGTGGGTCTGGGCAGTTTCCTGTTCTACTATACACCTGAGCATGAAGGAATTAAAGCCTGATCTGGGACACAAAACTAATCACATGCTAAGGCATCTTCAAAGCCTGAATTTTTTCTTGCAGGCTTCAGGGTTAGCATAGTCAAAATCAAATCATCAATAAAATTTAGGTCTAGTCCTGAAAACAGTGAGCATCTCCTATTGCTCCCATGCTCCACAGGGCTGTGATTTCAAGGCACAAAATATTTGGCCACAAAACAGGCTTGTGGTACTGCTGGAGTCCCATCCACACCCTGCCTTCCTCTTCCCTCCAACCGTGGCTGCTTATCTCTGCCCCTGCACTGGGAAGAAATAATCAGGCTGGGATGTCAGAAGACACAGAAAGCCATGCTAATGAGACTGGTATCTTCATGTCTAGATGTTGCTTAATGACCCAAATGATTTATTGAGGAAGAAACAAGCAAGATGCATATGCAAGTATGTGACATGCAAAAACAATGACCCACACATTGTAAAGAAGGTCAATGTATTGGTCTGAATAGTGTTCTTGCCCCCATATCTCAATGTTTCTAACCTAAGACTGTTTCATCTCTACCAAAACAGCTTCCTTCAACACTGCAGAAAAAAAACTTTGAAAAAGAGTAACACAAACTAAATTGTGTACACTGCTGGAATTTATCAATCTGTGTGACTGAGAGAGAAGAAAAAGACAGACAAGCCATCTATGTCTAACATGCTATAGTGAGAGAATTGTCATCATCATTGGGTTCTTTTATAAATAAAATAAATATAAAAAGACAAGTAATTTTCTCACCTAATTTTCCTGTAGAACTGATAATTAAGTGTTGTTGGCTGCATCACCAGCACACATTTGTGATAGTTGATTTAGTTTCTCTGCATATTTAGAAGCTCAAAATTTTTTCTTTTGCTGAGTAAAAACACTTCTTTCATGGTCTTTTCTCTCCTTCAAGTAATAAGACATGTTTCAGGTTTTTAAAACTTGCCATCAGTGTAAAGTCTTACTTTTTTTTGAACCTTTCATGTATCTAGGACCTCACTAAAAAGTAATTACTGTGTATATTGTAGAATGAGTCTCAATATATTAACAAAGGTGTAAGATGCTACTGCATGTGCTTTAAAAATGTGCATTACAAAAACACTGTCCTGAACACAGGGTCAAAGTTTGGAGGGGCAAACCTCTGACTGGAGTGGGAGTCCTTACTTCACTGTGTGATGTTTTGCATGTCCACTAATTTATCTTCTTAAGTGTGAAGTGAGGAAAATACAGCTAAGAAAATACTGGACATGGAGAGAAATCATCACACCTATGTAGTACCTATGGCTTTCCTCACAAACGTGTGCACCCTCTCAGTGCGATTCATTCTTCATGCAGCAGCCTGGCAATATTGTATTGCCAACTCAAAGCTTCATGGCTGAGAGCTATACAAAAGGAAGATGAACAGGTTGGACACAAAAAGGGGAAGGTTTGATTTAAGATGCCCAAGCTGGAGATGGGCAGTCAGAGTCTTTGACTAAGAGCTTTTGCATGTCCTCAGAAGTTAGGTGCAGCTAAGTGAACTCCTCTGTTCTTGGCTCTTCTTTATTCAGTGGCCTCAGCTGTGGCTCTTGAAGGCAAATCCCTCACACTGGGATGTTATAATGTGTCTGGCTCTGGTGTCTGACCACACCGACTTACAGGCTTTAATGAACAACAATTTATCTATGCAAATCAAGGGTCCCAACACCCATGCCAGGGCGACCGGGGCCTTGCTTGTAGGCACATCCCTTTCATTTAGTTTCACTAATTTTGGTTAGAAAAAAAAAGAAAAAAATACCCCTCCCCCAAGAGATGACATTAAAACAAATTGTATTTAAACTGAAACCATGTACTTGCACAGTTTTCCCCAGTATGAAACTTGATTTAAGTAAAACCATTGAAAGTTCCCTGAGGCTTTGAAGAGTGCCTACTTACTACCCATGACACCGCAAATTTCAGGACTAACCCATGGTAACTCCCACATCATGCACACAGTAGCACAGTGTTAGCAAAATTGCTGTAGTTTACCAGTTGCTGTACCTAATCAAAGCCTGCACACACATACCAAGCCATGAGCGGTGCTTATGTCATGCTGTGGTATGTTTTTTGCTATCCTGAGTTGGCGAGAGACATTGGAGAAGAAATTAGAAGTCTCCCTTAAAATGGCCCTGAGGAAATAGCCACAAAAATATAAAAATTGCATCATGTGTGCAAGTTTTCTTATTAAAATAAATAATGAGATAGGACCAAAGTCCTAATTTAACTCTTCCAGCAGGATCGATGCTGCTTCTGCAAACTCTAGTGTCTGCATATTCACCATAAATCCTTGAGGACTTGTTAACTCCTGCAAGTCCCTCTGGGGTGATTTAGGAGGCTTATTATTGCATGTCTGTATATGGAGGCATTGGGAGAGCTGAGAATTGTGTGCAAGCCTTTGCCACCACGATTTGCAACCTGAAAAATTAAACTGCTATTGATTCTGCCTTATGTTAGTATTCCTGCCCCTTGGCAATGGTATTCTGAGCAATGCAGTAATTACACATATGTATGTTTTTCATTTTGGCAATTAAACATCAGAGACACTGAATTGAAGCCCACAGCTGCCTGCAAGGACAGAAAGCCATTTTGCCAGCTGCAACTGGCATGGGCCAAGGACAGGAGCACATTCTCACCTGTCCAGCCTTTACCTGTGCTCTTGCTTGAGGGGCACTGAACCTGAATCTCAGTGTCTGCAAAGCCCTGGTAGCAACATATTCTTCACCAGCGATGCTTCAAAACCCAGTTTTTCAGGATCAACCATGCCCTCTTATAAGAAAACATTTTTCAAGGCTTTTCTAGTGAAGGGCTTGTTGTTTTCCCAAGCAGAGACAGGCAGCTCCAGCTTTCTTCTTTCTGTGTCTTGCCTTTTCCCTCATCACCGTTGTGTAACAACCCAAAAGATACATGACATTTATCACAACAGTTCTCATCCATTCACCTGACAATTAGAAATGCCCAGTGGGTGGGCTGGAGGCCTGATATTTATGTTTGTATTTTTGAGTTTCAGCATTTCTGTAACCCTTCGTTACCACCGGTATAGCCAAAAGTCAACATTTACTTCACATAACAGGCACATCCTCATTACTAAACCACAGGCATCTTCTCAACAGATCAAAAGTGATCTTGGGTGTGAAGACTTATTTGTGAAAAGAAGCACTTCCACCAGTATTTTCTGCCCAGCTGACATGTTACAACCAGGCACACTTACCATCAGGAAAGGTTTGTCACGTCCTCTTCTTCCTCTTGGAAGACAGACATCAGTGTGGGGCAGTGATGAAACCTGCTGTTTCTTTTTCTACAGACAGCTAAGGCCAGATCTTGCTCACAGCAAAACCAGATTGAACTTATCTTTAAGAAAACATATCCTGACTCAACTTCTAAACAAATGATAGACCTCTATTTTCTTGATAACTGGCATAATTTTATTGATCTCCACATCACCCCATTGGTATTTATTCATTACTGTCACATATCCTAAGGTACATCACACGGGCACATCGTGCTCAAGCAAATCAAGAGAACTAGAATTTAATTAAACAGAGTGATTTAGGGAAGAATTAAAATGAAATGACACAAATTAGGATGGGTTTATGCCCAGACATAGTGCCAATGGAGCTACTAAGATCATTACTCCTGAATTTATTTGCAGAATAAGTAATTAAAAGAAAAGCAGATTCTTGCTTAGACATGTCTGCAAATAATGAAACATCATTAATGATGCAGGAAACATGCTATATTTTGGTGTATTTCATTTTCAAATACCAGGCTTGGTTTCTTGTGTCTCTGTAGCCCTGCCATCACCACTAGTTGCAGGAGCGGCGGTTTCGCAGGCAGTGGCGTTCCCCTGCAGAGGCTGTAACACCACGCTGCCCGGAGCCACTGTGTGTTGATTGAAGCATGGTCTCTATGTGTCATGTGTCAAGGATGATATGTCACCAAATCATCCTTGCATCTCTATGCAAGGTGTTGAGATAACACTATCAAATCATGGTTTTATGACTGGTTTTTTAGTATCTAATATAACAAATCACTCTAAGATCACTCTGGATTAATATCGGTGTCATGAATGTTTACTAATGCATATCAAAGCTGGGATCAATGCCAGGAAAGGATTTTAAGTGTAACTTTACAAGGAAATACAGTTATGGAGCTGAATTCACCCCTCTAGCACAAATTACAAGCAAGTTAACACTGCATTGTGCAAGGGCAGAGGGCAGTATTTGTGACACATTATTGAGAAAAGAAAGCTTCCCTTCCTTCTTTCTCTGAAGGAACAACTTAATTTCAGTTATATTGGTTTGTTACTTGAAACTGTTGGATAAATCATGTTGTGAGCAAAATGTGAGCTCTGGCTTGTCAGTGGACTGGTTACCACATGTACTTACAACTCGCACTGGTTGACTCGACACCATCCAATTGGACATCATCATGTTTTTTCCTCTTCTCTTTTTTTCACATTCCACAGTTGGACATGTCCTCTCGGACCCTTCAAGACAGTCCACGTCTGTGTCCAGTGCTAGTGCAGAGATGCAGCAGTGTGCCACCATCTGTGCTCATAGAAATTCCCACCTTGTCCCACCAGGTTTCCCCTGTGTGGCTGGTGTTTCACAGCATCCCATGGCTCAGAAATGAACACCAAAGGATGCAATTTGAGGGCAATATGCTGTTACTTTCAGTTTTAGTGTTTGCCATTGCTGCTTTGAAGGGCTTTGCAAGCTTGCCTTAACAGAGTACTTTATCAAATGGCAATACTCATTTTAACAAAGGGGTTTGGGGCAAATAGGTTAAAGGGAGATTCCCCCACTTTTAATTCCTGTTTCCTGTAGGGATGGAGGAGATAACCTCTTCTGCGTTGGTGCCGATACTCTGCATGGGCAGTTCCTGATCTGCTGGACGTCACAGTCTGCTGCACAGGGCCTTCAGCCCACTCTTCAGGAGGCAGCAGCACTGTGGGGTGTTTCATGGGGCCAAAGCATATGAGAGAAAAACGACAGACTCAATCCTCTTCCTCCTTCATGCAGCCTCTCTGTAGCCAGGTAGTACATTCTTTTTACAGTACCATGTGCTGGAAGTGGCCCAAAGTGGCTGGGACTCCCTTGCCCAGCAGCATTTGGTGGCAGCACTGCTGTACACCATGCTAGGCTGCACACGGGTAAGCTGGTGCCTAAACCTCCCAGAAGTCTGTAGGAAAGTGAGCACTGATGTCTCACTTCAGCCTCATCCCGGATGTGTTTGTGCATGTATGTGTTTTCACAGCCTTACAATCAAACAAAAAGTATAGTTCTTTCAAGCAGTGACAGTCTCACAAGGAAGTGGTAGACTTAGGACATCAACACTGCAGCTGCAGTCTGACCATCAGCCTGGGAAGCCCCTGGCCCTGTGCATCACTGCATCCAGCTGATCTCAACAGGCACATCCCATTCTCCTCTTGGGTCTTGACAGTAGCAGCAAGGCCAGGAAAACATATGTAAGATGGACTGCTGGGAATTACAGACATCTGAGGCACACTGGATGTTGTAGGTGTTACTTCCCCTGCCTTTCTAACCTTGCCCCAAAAGCAGGCAGCAGATATTGGCTCACACCGCACCAGCTCCCAGGTTACAGCCACCGAGGACAGAGGAAACCAGCTTGCAGAAAGGGGACAGTGTGTGAACTGTGGCTGCAGATACAGGTCTCGACCTAGCACTGCTATGGCCAAGGAGCCAGCAGCCTGTGCAAGCCCACACAGAGCTGTGGGCAGCTCTCAGTCAGTGTCAGAGCTGGGGCTTCGGGCAGGCTTAAAGTAAGATAGTGTAGCAATGTCTGAAGGTCCTGCCTAGCAGTGCAACCACACGCCACTCCGAGCCATCATCCAGCCTAGCCAGGCTTCCTTGCCTGTTGCTGAATAGTGCAGGGTTAATCCTGCCACAGCTCCATGCCTTGGTGTTTCCATCTGCAACCCAGAGCCCACAAGACTTCCCTACCTTCACACTGCAAAATATTTGGACCCAAAGCTCTAGCTAAGAGCCAGCGTTACTGCTGTTCAGCTGCTAATGCCAAACTGCAATGGTGTGGAACTTGAGAGAAGAGAGGAAAAGAAAACCCATGACACAGCAACACAGATGAATGCATAAATGAAAAAAGTCTCAGTTTTGTAAAAGGTGGGCACATTGAGGCCATTGTAAAGCAAAGCAAAGTAGCTGAGCTGTGACCAGCACGCTGACTGCCACAAATTCCCCACTCACAGCAAAGCATCACTCATTGAGAGTGCCAGTTGCTAAACAGCCTTGAAAGAACTGAAGACACAACTTTTGAGTTGACACCCAACTGCCTCCACTGGCAGCCAGGCAGTGCCACAGGAGGAGCTGGGATCTGTTGGGCACAGGGGCAGGGTGCCTCTGCACTGCAGCAAGGGGAGGGCAGCACAGAGCCCCACTCTGGGGAAATCTCCACGATTAGAAATGACTGCTTGTCCAAAGTATTACAACTACCACTTTAGCTGCTCCTCTCTGATATACGGTGGTTTCTTTTTCCAGCACCTGAGCAAACCAAATACAGAGAGCACCAGAGGCTGCATGATGTTTTTACCTATTAATCTGTCTTTGCAGCACTCCTGGGTAAGTCAGAGAGAGCAACTAACCTTTTGATTTCCAACACAACCAGCAGCTTGTAATCTAAGACTATCCAAATCTAAAGAGTACAAAACTTTAGCTTCAACCCCTCGCTTTAATTTCCTTCAGCAATTTATCACCTCTGTGCAGCTCACACATACAGAACAACCAGGGAAATTTCTTAACACCCCTTTGGCAAGCCACATGGAAGCAACTGCCACAGTATTTTTTTATTGTTGTTTTCAGGGCCTACAGCAAAGTAGACTTAAAAAAAAAAAGCACCCAAACTAAACCAGGAAAGAAAAAAAATAAAAATTAAGTACCTACCTTCCACAGGCAAGACATGTGCAAAGAGTGTGAGAATCCACAAGAAAGGGCAAAATAATTTTTCTTTCAAACAGAATTATCCTGGAAAACATATTGAGAACACTGTCATCTCCAAATATATATTTACACTAACTACATACACACATGTGTTTGTCTGTGCATCTATTATATATTTATACAAATTATTTTAAACACATCAGAGCAGGATTGAAGTTGCTTGAAGTTTCACATAAAAGCAGGAAAATGGGAAGTAAATTCACTCCCTGCTCCAGATTCACTGGAACTGCATAGTCATTTAATAATTTTTCTATTCTATTGCTCTGGTCTTCCATTAAAATCTCCAGCCAAAACTCAGGCAGCCTGTGTAATTTCAGGATGGATGGATTCACCCTTGTTGCTTTGCAGTCATACAGCAACAGATTCTCTAATGAGGTGAATACTTGAGGCTCAGGTCTTTGCTGCTCCATAGCCTACATTCTCATTTCACAATGCTGTGCATAGGTGGTAAAATGATACCTTACTAAGTGGTAGTATTTTACACCCATTAACCCAACTCTTGGAAGTGGTGTTAATGACTATGCAGAGTGCAAGGCCAGAAGAATCAGACCTTAGGGGTTTATGGTCAGGAAAAGTGACAGCAAGTGCAGCTGGCTGTATTTGCAGCACTGCAGCCTTGCCATGCAGAGGCTTGTGCAGCTTGTTCAGGGCTCTGCATGACCTGCTTGGAGCCATGTAGACAACAGACTTCTTCAGACTAAGGCTGTAGCTATGCCTTCTCTAATTTGGTGTTTCACTGATAGGTTTTGTGACCAGGATGTGTCAAAGGTGATGGCTCTTATTCAAGAGTCATGTTCCCTCACCATGCCCAGCACAAGGGTATACTTAAGCCACATTAAATGCCAGAGACACATCCAGTCCACCTTTGAGACCACCACGGGACAGATGTGCCAACTCCTGCCCTGGGGCTTGTAACCCTCTCACCACTGAGATTCGTGTCTTCCATCCCATAGGAGTTAATTCCTCAGCACTCACCCTTATAATTCTTAACTCTGTCCTTTGCCAAGATGCATTTCCACAAAACTGCATCAAAAAGCAACAATTTCATTTCCACCCCACACTTCTTCATTAGGTGAATATGCAGCCAGAGTGCTGGGCAGGAACACCCCACTGTTTCTGACTGGTTGGCACACCTGTGTGTCTGTTCAGAGCTTCTTGTCTGACTGTCAGACCACGAGCTCTCCCAGGTGAGGAGTGTCTTCCTGTTGGGAATCTGCCAGTAGTGGAATTCTGACCTGTAAGCAAACACAGACGAATCTTTCATCTCTCATATAGAGAGCATGTAAAGAAAGAGAATTCTGCCCAAACCATTTCAACTAGTCTTCTCTGAAGTGTTTTGTTACACTACTGGATGAACATTTTACATGGGGCAGGTAACTGCTCTCATTGCCCTTTGCTCTTGAGACTCTTGTTTTCATGCAGGAGAAAACCATTTGTGTAGTTGCATTTTGCGCTCACATCCTCTCTGTAGGAGGCAAAATCTCCTCTCTTCTATCAGTATTCTTGATGGGCTTACAAAACCCACTGAGAGGAGGCTGACATGCAATCCACTAAGTGCCAGAGCCACAGTTCCCTGCTGTGACCTATCTCTTGCATGTTCAGAGACTTTAGCCTGCTTAGGGGCAGTGGTGCATTGCTCTGGGGTATCAATTTGTCTTTTCAGAAACAGGAAATATAATAGCCATGTTATTTTTCTTCCTGGGACCACTTACCTGCTGGTAGCCCTACATCACTATTAATGCAGGATCCAAACCCTGACAAATTTGCTTACAGACAAGTTTTCCTCTTAAGTTCCATGTGCTTTGCATTAGATATGTACAAGCATGTGAGTTTCTACGGCTAATACCACAGGCACAAGGGAGTGTACATGTCTACAGATGCATGATAGTAAACCCTATCTAATCCGTAATGGTACTAGTCTGTTCTGATTGGTATTTTTTTATTATGCTATGTATAGTGCATTTCCAGAAGAAGTTCTTTCATTGCATGCTGGATTTCCATGGAGAAGGATTCATCTAGTTGATGTTAGACATCTTATTGAGACTTCTAAGCCGCCTGCCCTAAGTTCTCTTCATGAAGTACTCTTAACTTGGTTTACTTTCATCTCACTCCAGCCTGATCTCAGAATAACTATTATACCTGAGTTTAGAGGGAAAAAAAGCAATGCAATTTTGCTGCAGTGCAAACTCGGAGTAACTGAACCCCTGGGGCAGGCTCAGTGAGGGATTTGATCCTGTCCACCCAGGGAAGAGGGATATCACCATGTGGCCAAGAGGCAATAAGCTAAGGTATGGAGAGGAAAGCAGCAATCTTCAACACTCCCCTGTGCTCAGACCATGGTCGTCACTGCTGCTGGCAGGAAGGGTTGCTGGAATTGACACGTTTGGGGACAGACAATGCTTTACCAACTACCCACATAAACTGGCTTATAACAAAAAACTCAGTAGTTCTGCAAAGGGTGGATAAATCTGCACCAGGAGGAGGACACCAGGCCACTTTGCCTATACCCTCCACATGAGGAAATGCTTCTGCCTACAGCACCAGGCTTCTGATGGTGCAGCTCACATGGATACCCCAAAATAAATAAGCTGTACTGGTCAAAGCTTTTACTTTTCCCTTAGTGTAACTGCATCCACAAAGAGCTTTTGGTAGTATAGAACTGCTGTTAAAAAAGTCACACTTCAAATCAAGAGTATTTTTCTGGTAAGGGTTGCTGGAGTGTGATCTTTAAAGCACTTTACACTTGTGATTCTCCTCTGTCGTGCTCATCCCGCAGCACAGCACTGCAGGAATCAGGAGCACTCACACAACATCAGTAGGCAATCTTCCCTGGTCACAGCATGTGCCCAAAGTGTATATTAAATACTCATCAATATTTGGCATGAGGAAACTATTTGCCATCTCACTGTCACCCAAAGACTTTTCAGCCTTAAAGCTGTCCCTGTACAGATTTAAATTAAACCAGTACCCGTACAGCTTTAAATTATACCTGCTGGGGACAGCTTTTGGCCACCAAGGCCAGCCAGCACAGTATGGCCTGCGTCTATGCTACCGGCTGCTCTTCTCTTCCAAAACTTGCCTCCGGTCTGGTCACTGGGAATGGCCCATGCTGGCTCCCAAGCACTGCCTGCAACCTGCTGGGAGGGCTGCTGCCTGCTTGGACCAGATACCAGCACAGATGACTGAGTTCCCATCCTAGGGATTTTCCCTGCCGCTGTTTTTTGACTCAGATGGATGCAGACAAAGCGTCTGCACAGACTGCAACATGCAATGAAGGTCTTCGCTTAGGTTATCACACAGAAGGATTAGGACTCCACAGGCTCAGATCCGCAGTCTTCACAAAGAACAGTTCAGCAAAGCATTTACATTTATGATTAACTATAAATCGGCTGAAATCTGGGATAAATAAGTCCTGTTTCTGTGCTTTTTCCACAGCAAAGTGAAAGACTAGTAGGAAGTGCAGGTTCTCTGGATGCCTCCAGCACCCTTGCAGCATATGTGTGGTACATGTCATGATGTCCACACAGCATTTAACCAGGATCTGCCCCACTTTGATGATGATGTCCTCCAGAGATGAAGAAATGGAGAAACCACAGAAGAATGCAAAAGCCACAGCTACTGTAAGCAAGGAAGGCTCTGCAGGGACAAATAATGATAATTACAAGACCAATTAAGACAGCTGCCAATAAGAGACTTAAAAAAAATTTAAAAATTGATGTGTCCAAAAGGTTATCCCTTTTTTTCTGACCATCATTTGTGCTAGTAATAGGCATTCCCTCTTCCTTGCTATTTGCCTTAGACCAGCCCAGCTGCTACTGTTAAATTACTCTTGCTCTCTGCAGAGGAGTGGATCACCTAAGAGAACCTTCTGTTTCTGGACATGATGTAACCAGTGTCAGAGCAATCTGCCTGGAGCAATCCATGTCCCTTTCCATTGCATAATCCCATGAAACCAGAATTTGAGGGCTAACCAGCCCAGCCATCAGAAGACTCAAGGCTAAAGCAGGGAGTAACTTCCAATCCATTGTGTGAGAATCTTGTTTACAGATAACGAAGTCCTCCTGGTTGGATAGACAGATTGGATTAGATCAGATCAAATCAGATTTGATTAGATCACAATTAATTCAAGATGGTTGCCTTATTATCTCTTCACAGGGTTCTTGCTCTCATGTTGTGATTTTAGGAAGCCATGAAACACCTTGAATGGTTAGAAAATATAAATACATTTGTATTCTGCCCACAATTTGTGATTTTGTTATTGTTAAAATTTAAGAGCTGACAGAGGTGTAAAACCAAATTGTAATCCTGTTCATGACAGGTGTACTGTATTACCAACACTGTTGGAAGTGCTAAATGACAATGTCACGTGGACAGTTTTTAGCTAGGAAGGAGAGATGCACTCACAGTTTAAAGGATAAATAAACACTGAATGTTTAAAGATCTCACAGTAAATACCTTCTGAAGACAATGCTTCCTCTCTCAGGGTATGGTTACCTGTTTGCACCATACAAAACCAATAGCAGCATAATGTTCCCAATCCGAAATAGTTGCTACACTTCTGTTCTGAAGGTTCTTAGAACAAATTTTTGCATATCCTAAAAGTCCAGTGAACAACAGGAAACTTCCCCTATGTTTAGTATTGTGCAGCCTAAGTGCTGAGTTCTTACTTAATGACAAGATTCCTCAGCCACCTCTTGCCCCCATTTTTTTTTGTTGAAATAAGGGCTTAAGTCCAGACACCTTAGGTTCTCAGTGGGCCTGAAGGCTCTCACTCACCTTCATGCATATGAGGGGAAGTGCCACTCTTCTGTTTATTACATGGGAACATTCAATGAAGAGTTGAGAGAAATGGCAAGTTGGACACTTTCTTCTCATCAAGGGAAGTAGGAACCCTGAACTTTCTCAAGGAAGTTTGCTTTATATGCTTATACAACCAGAATTTTTTAATTGCCTTTTATACATGTGTAATAGCTTCATTCTTGTGCTCTCCATGTCTCTTCATTCCTCGAAAGTTTTTCCAGAGTTAAACAGGGAATAGCTTTAAGGTTCATCCACAAACTATTGCTTGTACCATGGGACATGGCCGTTAGATGCATATGCAGAAAAGTGGAATGAAGGACAGGGCCAGAAGGTTTTCCAAAGTTTCTCAGGCTCCTCACTGTCTACAGAGGGCATTACAGAAACAACTTAGCTGTGACTTAAAGGCAAAAGCAAAATAAATTCTCCAAACACCACTGATGTACAGTGATGGAGCCACTCAATCAAGTCATCAGTGGCCTCAGGTTTATCCTGAAGGCGTACCAGATCCAATCAACTTCCTAACTACCATCATTTATTACAGATTTCTTACAGGGAGCAGAGGAATTAGGCCATATGGATGCTGAGAGTTCTCTTTTTGGGGAATGCTTCTCTTCCATTGTTTGAAAAGTTAACTGCATGGTACAAGATGTTTCTCTGTGTTCTTGGAAATCTATGGTCACAACCACAGATTTAAACTAGTTTTAAATGCAAGGCCACATCCATGTTTGTGTGCTAAGAATGGTTTGGCCTTATAACACAAAAAAAATTGAACCCAAATTAAGGTATTCTTGGGTTTTCCTCTGCACTTTGTTTTACTGTTTGCAGTGCTCCGTCACCATTTATTAATATTGGGGTGGATGAGGCAGACTGCAGTCACATTTCAAAGAAGTCACCACTGGGTAGGCACACCTGAAAACATCCCTCTTTGAGCTGTCTCTTCAAATCCACCACAGAACCACAGTGGCTTTTGTATCATTACAAGCAATTTATCCTCTCATGAAAAAGAGATACAAGAGGAAACTGAAGGCAGACACCATTCAGGACACTATCATATCAGGCTTGTGAGCAACATCAAGAAGCTTTCTTTGTATTCTCTCTCATACCCTCCTCCTGACCCTGCACAGTGTGGTCCACATCCATCAGATACAACCTGCATATAGCTCTGTCATCCACACCTCATTTTCACTGGTGCTGTTCATATTGGGTATTAACCCACATTTCCATGGACTTACCTTTGCCTGCAGCTCTCACATTCTCTTGGATAAAAGGAGAAATATTTCTTGTGATGTATTTAACTGTTTTCATGTGTCCTGGTGTACTACTGCAGTCAGATGCTCCCCTCCATGTCTTTTGCATACAGGCCCAAGGGCACTGATGAACAGCAGCAAAGACCAAAGTGTAAATACAGAAATAACATACGGTCATCTCGAAATCTGGCATAACTATTGTCTATCGAAACCACGGAGATTACTGCCAGTGAGTGTGCAGAGGATTTCAGATATGACATTTAAAAGACACAAGCGAGAAGCTTTAAACGATAATGTGTTACTAACACAGCTAAAGCAGTCTGACAGCCCCTAGCAAACATGAGGCAGTCTGGGCATTTTGTCTCAGCTGCTTTCCTTGGTCTCCACCTGACAGCAGCAGCCCCTGAGCCTCAATAAGCACAGACACAACTTCCAGGAGACATTATTGGAACAGTTTTTGCTTTTATTCCTTCTTGAAGATAAACGTTTTGCCCTAAGCACCCATGGTGGCAGGAGACAAGTTTCTCTTTATTTTGCCTCTGGTGAGGATACCAACCACTAGGTTTCAGAGGCAGCAGAACAGTGATGTGAATCACCGTAACAGCTCTGGTTTAGGCTATTTTGTCATGACCATGGCTTTTGAACTCTGGTGGCATAACTAAGGCACAAGAGGAGCAGCAGCCTGGCCCTAAGGAAATGAAGTGACTATGAATGGCAAATTCATCGTCTATCAGCACTGGCAGGCTGAAATAAGACCACAACATACCTAAACTCTAGACTGATGGTGCTTCTTTAGGTGGTTTGCAGTTACAAAAAAAGCTTCCTGAAACTGACCCTGTGCTGTGCTGTCACATAGCTTTAAATAGAAGTTTGAAGTAATTTGAAGCCATTTTGTTTCAAGGATACACAATCTAGCGAAAAAGAAAGCAAAACCCAACAGAAAAAAGGACCAGGGTCTAGAGACAGATGGTGACATAGACTCATAGAATGGCCTGAGTTGGAAGAGACCTTAAAGATCACTTAGCTCCAACTCCCTGCCATGGGCAGGGGCACCTTTCACTAAACCAGGTTGCTCAGAGCTCCATCTGACCTAGCATTGAGCACCTCCATCCACAACCTCTCTGGGCAACATGTTCATCACCCTCATAATAAAGAATTTTTTCTAGCATCTAATCTTAACCTACACTTGCGCAGTTTAAAGCCATCACCTCTTGTCCTGTCACTACATGTCCTTATAAAAAGCCCCTCTCCAACTTTCGTGTAGGCTTCCTTCAGGTACTGGATGGCTGCAATTAGGTCACCCCGAAGCTTTCTCTTTTCCATGCTGAATAATCCCAATTCTCTTTACACTTTCCTTATAGGAGAGGTGCTCCATCCCTTCAATCAACTTGGTGGCCTCCTTCTGGACTCACTCTGACAGGCTAACGTCCTTCTATGTGACATGTAGCTGGTTCCCACGCAGCTGTCCATGCAGCCAGGTCTCATCTCAGCTCCTGTGAGGCCTGTTCTCAATCTGGAAGTGGTAGCCATGCTGGAGAGCAGCCTTGTTTTTCACAGACAGGTATATCAGGAAGATATCATATGATAATGCAGGTACAGCAATATAAATGCACCTTATAGTATAAATGTTATTTCCCCTCCTCAACTGGAGTCACTACAAAACTACTACAGCCTACAGACCTGAGGCTTGGCAGGGAGGCACATTTCTTTAACTAGACAAATTGACCTTATTATCCTCAATACACTTCAGCAGCTTAAGCACCTTGTCAGCTAGATTTTTAGCCGCAGAGGGCTCTTTAATTTAGTTTGCGAAGGCGTGACACCATGCTACAGCTAACAACACAAGGAAGGTGCTTTTGAATAATACCCACTAAACAAGAATGGATTACCAACATGCGCTTTCTCAGTATGCTTCATTTGCTGATTTATCATGGTTTTAAGAGTCCTCTGGCTATGTGCTCCACTCTGTCCCCCAGCTAGAGCTGAGGGTAGAGAATGGGGTCTGCATCAGATCTGCTGCCCATGGAGGAGGCTTCTTACTCCAGCCCCAGATGGTCTGGTGGAGGCAGATCCCGCAGCTGCATCAGACATTTTTGCTCCCTCAGATATGCCAAATCCTTCAACCCACTGCCTGGTCACATGTTATCTGAGGAGGAAGAAACCACTGGTGAAAGACTGGGAGAAGAACGGCTACTTAAATCAGGGTTGTTTTTTTTCTTCAGGCAACAGACAAAATTATTAACTTTGATTCAGGATAGACCTGAATTTAATTATTGCACCTGGCAATAAGAAAGGCAATGAACTGAAAGTGTGCTCAATTTTTCTCCTCAAAGCTTTAAATCAAGAACACACCTGAAAAAAATATATTCTAGTTCAAACAAATATTAGAAATCTCCTCAAATTAATCTCCTTCTGGTGTACTATCTATTAACCTAAAGTTAACTGGCATGTATGGGTAACCTTACTGCCCTTGTGCTAGACCAGTTACTGCAACATTGAGGATGTGTTTGTTGAAGAAGTCATGAGAAAAGCAACTGCAAATTTGCAGATGACACTGAGGAGGTCCATCCTACATCCTCACCAGTGAATGTGAAGTACAAGGAACATAATGCTTCTTGGACTTTCCCCATTTTAGATCCCTCAGCCCCTCCAGAATAATTTCTAAATTTGACTTCTAACCCAGAGCTCAGCACAAAGCTGAATTGTTTTTGAGTTTTTGGACAAAATTACCTGCAGGGTGTTCAGAAGTTGAACTACCCTGGCAATGTGTGTGGGGTGGCATGGAGGAACTTGCATATAGCAGGATTTTTCAGAGGTTATGCTATTAGTTTCAGTCAAAAGGTTATGAGTGGGTGTAGAACTTAGAACAAAAAAACCAAACTTTATTTAAATCTCTTTTGTTATTCAGCCTAGCAATAACCAGTAGGAACCTATTGCTTTACAGAAGATTCTGAATCTTATAAGAATTTTACAGCTGTAAAAGAGTGCTAGTGAGAAAAGAGCAGCAATGGATTGAGGTGAAAAAAAAGGACAGATTTCAGCTCTCCTTTCTCTTTGAAATAATTTGCCCTGGGCTCTGTTCAGTACCCTGGGTAAGTCCCAGCCATTCTCCTTTGCTCATTGCCACCTTCCCCTGCAAACTCTGGGCTCCCTTACAAAATAAAGCACTTTCTGATGGCATCAATCACACCGACGGGTTTCTACAGTAGCAAGCATTTAGTTATTTCAAAAGCCATTTTTCTAGGTCCCATGACTTCTCCTCATTGGGCTGCTTAGTAGAATTTTCCTCAGTTATGTTTGAAAAGGTTGCTTTTGTGCCAAAGTGAAAATTTTATCAAGAGAAAACAAAGCTTTAATGGCATTACCAAAGCTCTTCAGAGCTATATATATCTTCAATCATCAACCCCTCCTCAAAGAATTCAAGAATGTTCAGAAAGCACATCCAGGGAAAATGAACCATGATGACAGACTGCAAGGATAGCAGAACTAGCATTAAATTAGAATTTGTATTAAAAAAAATCAGGGCTAGGAATCAACTATTCCCACAAGCTTTCAGACTCAAAAGACAGTGAAACTGGTAAAGTAGTTGTCTTGGAAAACAGAAATGCAACATCAAAACAATTTCAGTCAAGATGATGCCTGTATCTCAAGGAAAATTTGAAAAATTTTTGATTTGGGGTTTGTTTGGTTTTCTTCTTTTTTGATCTGCATTTAAACCAGAATCAAAACCACAGTGAAAAAAAAAAGAAATAGTTTTACAGTGTTTTCAGCTCCCAGAAGCTTCAAAACATGACCCAAACAGATGTGGAAACAGAATTAAACCGGTAAAAATATCCCATTGTCAGTCTTTTAATTTAAATTGATCCCTTGCCTAAAGGATTTTAAACCAAAGTAGATTCTTAATAGTCCTAAACTGTCTGAAAGTTTCCAAACTAGTTTGCCACTTTCTCATAGAGGCAATGCTTCAAAATCCAAAGTTCAGAGCACTGGGCCTCATTTTGTCTGTCTAGTTTAAGTACAGACCACGCCGTAAGTGTGACTTTTTCCACAATAAAATTAGAAACGTAAAAATCTCCACAGATGTTTAAAGTAACTTTAAAGTAATTAGATTCTGTTGTATCAGCTAGAATATAAGATTATCAGTAATAGCATCACATTGTTTTTCAAATCCATTCTGCTTTAGCACAACTTACACATCTCTGCATATGGCTTGGTCTGACAGTTGATATCTCACATATACTCTAATTGTTTTAAAACCATATAATTTCATGTATTCACAACACTTTCTATTATTCTTACTTTACTTTTTAATTTTCTGTCCAGGTCTGTCAAAAATAAAGAAAGTTAAATTACAAACCTAGTGTTAGTTGTGATTGGATTTTTTTTAAAATATAGTCTATGAAAGATGTAACTTCTTTTTACCCATAGTGCCTGGAGGGTTTTTACGTTTAAGAAATATATACATAAAGGCAGGCAGTAAGGCTTCTGATTGTTTTCTGCACTCCAAATAAATTTTTGTGCATCCTGAGGCTAGAAAATTGCTGATGTTCATCAGGAGGCAAAGGTGAAAGGAGACACCTGATTCTTGTGGATGGGACCTTAATTAGAAATCTACAGCCCAGCATGTTTTCATTTTTATACTTATGTATCTTTAATACTATATTAGCACTTCAGAAAAGGGACATTGTTCTTAAAAACTAACCCGTTTAAACACTTTAAGGTGAGAGAGATCACAGTAAAACATGTTTTTAAGTAAAATCAGAGCATACTCAACCCCTCTACAGAGAAAAAGGCAATGGGGAAATAGGGAAAACTGCAAGTCACTTTAATGTATCACACACCAGTGACACAGAAAGACCACATAGCTCAGATCTTCACAGTTAATTTTTAGGGGATGAAGACTAACACACCGGGAGGGGGGAATAAATAAATAAAAATAATTTTAAAAATTAAATAAAAAATGTAGTGAGCTCTATAGCAGGATGGATGTCAAAGTGCTGCAGGTGATGTCTATCAAGCCTCTTCTTCCCTGATCTCTCTGAATTATATTTGGTCTTTGCGACAGGATGATGTGAACAGGATTAGGCAAGCACAGTCCCTGCATTAACTGAGCAGTACCCAAGAAACCCTTCAACTGGCAAGTCAGCAATGTTCCTCATGCCTTCTATGCAGGGTAAAAGCCACAAGGGCTGGGTGTGTGGCAGAAAGCTGCACTGTTCTGTGCTTAACAGGCAAGGCAAAATCAAGGGATCGGGGGAGGGGGGAGATAAAATCATTAAGTCAAAATGCAAACCATGTATACATCAATATGTTAAAAATCCTGTTGTTAAAAAGAGCAAGTGGCTGACGGAAACCACTTCTCTTTAAAACTGGCAGCATATCAAAATGTTTTAAAAAATAATCAGAGGTGCAAACCACCAAGGGGACCCTGCTGCTTGCAAACTGGAAATTGGCTTGTACTTCTCAGGGCATGACTGATTTTGACTCTCTTGCGGGTCAGCACATTTCCCATGTGAGCCTGAGATAGGGGTTTCTGCCAATTGATACAGCCAGGACCAGCCCCTTTGGCTGCCCCACTGCAATGGGGTCTGCAGTGACACGTAGCAATCCAACGTCAGCTTTCAACCATGTGGTCCCCAGCAGCCTGGTGGCTCTCCTTGTCGGCAATGAGGAGATGGATTTTTTTGGCCATGGATGGTGACATCGCACCACTCGCATTTCAGGCAGGGCTGTAGCACCCCAGGGGCATGCAGCAGGATGATGTGATCCCAGGGCAGACCCAGGACACCAGTGCATGCCATTTGGGCTATATGGAAGTGTTAGCTTTTCCCATGGCACCCCTTTTCTTCCTTAAAGCTTACTCCCAGCAGGCATGTGTCCCTTGTCTGGGTATAAAGCCAGGAATGGGCAGAACCACTACAAAGACTCAGCCCTGAGAGGTGACCCAGAGCTGGGTCTCAGCTTCCCCAGCTGCAGCTGTGATTTCACAGTATGAAATATGTAGTGGTGGCACTGGGGTGGTGAGCTGCATCCTCCCTGGGCTATGCTCCTCTGTTGCCCTTGCACCTCCCACAGCAGCTTGGGCTCATCTGCACCTGGCTGACAGGGTCCTCCCCTTCCTCAGTGACCACCCAGCCAGGTAGTTTCAGGGGAAGGAGCCAGCCCTGGTTGCAGAGCAGTGTTTGGCCAGGGCCAACCACTGTCCCAACTCCCCTTGGTCCAGGCACACTGCAGGGCTGCAGATGCACTGGGCAAAGGGACCTGTGACCAGTTTGTTCTCCCTCCACAGGTTCCCACATGCATGCTAGCGAGGCCTGACAAACAACAGAGGATGCTCTGCTAGGGCTGTCAGAAAGAAACAGCGCAATTACCCTCTGCCGGATTGCTTCAAGTTGCAAACAAAAGATGACAAACACAACACACAACAGATCCCCCTCCAGGCCCACAGAGCAATCAAGAGGAGGCTGACAATGGCAGGGCACTCCAGCCCTGTGCCAAAGACACTCACCCCCAAGGACAAGCACACGCTGCTGCCTCGCAGAGCCCCTGGCCACCCGCCAGCCCTTTTGTCTAGCACGTATGGAGCCCATCCTTGCTTGCAGACTGCTCTGGCTATGCCAAAGCTGCATCTACCACTGGCCTCCTTGCCAAGAGTACCTCTCCCTGCTGCAATCTC
Organism: Acanthisitta chloris; assembly: GCF_000695815.1. Classification (NCBI taxonomy): domain Eukaryota; kingdom Metazoa; phylum Chordata; class Aves; order Passeriformes; family Acanthisittidae; genus Acanthisitta; species Acanthisitta chloris. Next base: position 59,411 of record NW_008687504.1, on the reverse strand, counting down.
AACCCTCCAGTGCTCAGCTCCTGCCCGTGCACCACCTCCTCCTCCTCCCCCGGGAGCAGCAACGCCTGCCTGAGCTGGATGTGACATGAGGGTTAACACTCGTTACCCAGAAATGAGTCAGCAAGTCCCTTGCCCCCGCAGTCACTGCCTGGTTTCCAGAAATACTGACCGTTTCCAGATCAGCCCAGCATCTGATGAATACATCAAAAACATGACTCCGAGCCTCAAAACTGGAAGAGCATACAGCTAAAATTGAGCACTGTGATCCCCAGGCCAACACTTCAGAGGGGTATGATGGAACCTAAGATCACTTTCTATCCAAAACCAATTTGACAACCAAAGCTCTTCAGCTGGGTGCCATTAGGTCCATGCAATTAATGTGACTCATTCACCATAAACCACTGCCATACTGAAAAGTGCAATGCAAACACCACTGGTTGCATTTGTTTCGGCAGGCTCAAAGTCCCCATCCCACCTCCCTGCCCTGACAGAGTCTCTTCAAAAAAGAAGCACAAGGACACTAAGTTTTTTACTAAACAGAAAAACATTTGCTCTTCCTTCACCTAACTATGAAGATGTGATGTTCAAGGCTGATAGAATTAGAAGGTTAAGGTTGGTCTGGCTGAGTGCTGGGGCACTTGTTCAACAGCAGGCTACCCCAGTCTCTCACAACTTCTAAACAGCACATGAAGACCAAAGAAGAGAATGCAATATCTGTGAGCTGTTGCTGTGAGAGAGGCAGGAAACACTGTGAGAACAGTTTTTCTCGACATACATCAATGTTTCCACTTCCAGACCAGGAGGAAGTCCTCCACAGAAAGGCTTTAAATTGCAATGCTCAGTTAATACACAAGTTCATCAACATTATTAGGACTTCAAGGAACACAGCTAATGGCCCCTGTGGTGTGGGCTTCAGATGAAGGACACTTTTTCACTTGATTATGAGGTGCTAGAATCAAATGCTCACAGTAGTATGATTACCCATGAATGTAAGCACTGTTTTAGAGACAAATGCAAATATAAGTATTTTGATAAAGAACCTAAATTTGGGAATGAGCATTTTGGACCATAAGGGTCTACATATCACAGTCAATGCCTGCTAACTTTAAGCGTTGTCAGCCTGTACAGGTTATCGTAAGTTTCATGAATGTTGCACCTCTTCTAAGGTTCTGTATCCTAAAATCATGTCACTTGATGACAAGTTCAGGCTGCCTTTTTATTTATTTATTTATTTATTTTTAGGACAGAAAGAAATATCAAGTAGATCCACATTCACTCACATAACAAAGCAGCTCACCCAGAATGTTTCTAACATGGTCAATATTATAATTTACAATTATAATTGACATATATATAATTGAACCTTGGCATCTGTGACATTTTTACAAAATTAGTCAATAGTAAAAGCCAGAAACAATTGGAAAAATAATTGAGATTCAGTGGAGTAATGGGAGGAAGGCAAAGGGAAAAATCTGAAGTTGCTATGTTTCAAAGGTCTTCAATAGCCTTTTTCATTTCTCTTAATTATGTGTATATTTTAAAACCTTTTTCAAATTAATATTATTATTTACATAAAAAAGATGGCAATATGTACAAAGCAAAGGCATGCTGCTTTTACATGAACAGTAAGGAATAGTTCATTGGAAAGCATGGTATGTTTCTGTGCATGTTTTATACAGATTTTTAAAAATTAATTATTTTTGTTGAATTATTTTTCCCTCCAATTTGTCCATTTCTCCCTGCCTACACTCATTCCGAGAACTAATCTCCCACATTACCCCTGATTGTTCATCTAACATGACCTATCTTACAGCCATTCAGATTTAAATTCTGCTTACTAAAACTGATTCCAAATGATCCTTTTCATTTTGGCTCATCCATTCACATAAATTTCATTTTGCCAATATTGAGTTCAAACAGTTCCCATTTGCAGCTCCTGAGTAATTTTTCATGTACTTTTACCACAAAGAAAATAAAAAAAAAGCCCTCTAGTGTATTCAATGAAGTCTCCATTAGTCATCATGAACCATATAACTAACAAACATGGGGTTTATTTCATATACTCATTGGGTGTTCAGGGTGAGGGTGGAGGTATGTCAGCTATGAGTGGGAGAAAAGAGGTTACTGAGGTTAAAAAGAGGAACATATGACTGTGTAGGGCCCTGGTACCTCTGCTGCTTCTGGCCTTTTTGCTTTGTGTCTTATGCTGGTAGGCACACAGCCAACACTCACACACAGATCAGTAACTTTGGCAGCAATTTCTTCTGCACATTTTAGCTTATGGATGTGGTTGTCTATGCGGTTTTATTTCAGCATGTACAAGTCCAATACAACTTAAATTTTGTCATTTTCTCACAATATTTATCTAACATGCTTAGCTATAAAATGAGATGTGTGTTATTAGAAGTTCCCCTACATTTGTGTTGAGGTAATTTATGTCTAATATGCATGCACAAATATACTATGTATGCATGCACAAAGACAAAACCACCCAAATATATGCACAGACCTGTATTAAAAGGGTGGATCTTCCCCCCATATTATTCCCTGAATATTATCAGTACTGAGAACTCTGCATGGCTGAGAAATCACAGACACCAGAGACTTAATGCCCTGGCCTGTGTGAACTCTGCACAGTCTGAGAACCAGCAAACAAAAGCACGGCAATTTAGGGCACACTCAGTCATCCTGCCAGTTCAGTCATCTTCATACAATATAGTGGTCACTGTTCTCAATTTGCTGCGTGCCTCTACCACTGTCCCAAAGCCCTGGTCTCACTTTTGCTGAAAATCTCTGGGCAAGATACTCATTGACCTCCTATGACCTCTGTGTCACCCGCTGAAGATATTCCAGCTGGCACTGGTGACATTATGACCTGAATTCAGCACTTCTTCAAAGTCTCTGCATGAAGGAGCTCCATGTGATGATGAGCTGCTCCTCTCTGCTAGGCAGATCAGGCCATGGCTGCAGCTGCAGAAGCCAAGGAAGATGTAGGATAAGGCTATCTCTCACAGCAGGGTCAACAAACTTGTGTAAGTAAGTTTTGTTCCAGGATCATCTGAATTATTTACCCAGCACTTCTTCTAACCAGCGCTAGCAGGTGTCTTCAGGCACTGTCCCACCCCAAAACACAAAACCAGCGATGCCTACACAGGATCAGTCCAGGGACAGCTCAGCACTCCCAGAGAAACCTGTGGGAGGCACTGAGCTGGAAGGGCCACACTAATGGAAATCTCCACCTCTGCTGGAAAGAGGGGGCAGTGGCTGTCTTTTCCTCTTCTCCCCTGCCTCATACTTTTCCTGCTCAGCTCTAGTGACTTTTGTTCATTATTTAGAAAGTGGAAAGCAATTACTGTCTTCCCTGTTGTTCACACTCTAAAGCAACACATAAAGAACAGAGAATCAGCTGAAATCTAAGCCATTTCAAAAATTCAACGGCAGGCCTAGTCACTACACCTGTCCCCAAATCCCCCCTAACGATGCTTGTGGTTTTGCATCACATTTTCCTATGCTAAAAAAAAACCAATTTAAAATTATCTTTTTTTGTTGCCAGTTGAAGAACCCACAAACAAATGGGCAAATCTGACTAAGTGGTTAAGCAGAGAAAACAATGGAAATGTGTATGCACCAAAGGCTGTCAACAGTCCCACAGAAAGAATTAGAAAGACAAAAAAAAATTCTTTAAGCTCTTATAACAACAAAATGTCAAAACCAAACAAATAACAGACAGAAGTGGGAGCTAAGTGTTGACTGTGCCTTGTTAAGAGTTTAGAGAACAAAGCAGTCCCAGCCTTTCCCTGGGGTGTCCCAGTGCATCTTTCAGGGATGGTTATTTGGAATCTTTCCTCTTCCCCACCACCTCCCTCCTTAATTATTATTATTATTACAATTTGGCTAACATTCTGTCCTAACATTCAGATACTGGTATTTGTAGTGCTTCTTTCTTTTTCTCTTCTTCTTTTCTTTTTTTTTTCCAATATTTTTTACAATCCCCTTTTTATATTTTTATGCTATAACCTAGAATAAGTTATGAATTTCCTGGCTTCTCTGGGTGAGATAGGAAACTCAATGTTACTATTTTGGTGTAGAATGCAGACATTTTTGTGGTCATACTTATCATAGCTGAGCTAAACTCAACAGGAAACAGCATTTCTGTTTGCCTGTTGGCTCGGGGTGCCACATCTATAGTGTAGAAATAACTGATACACTGATGGGAAACTGATGAAGGCCAGTTTAGACAGAAGGAACTGGGAAGTGCTATGTTGGTGGTCCAGGTATAAACCATACCAAGAAAATACACTGCTGCTTTGCATTCAGAGATTCGTATGAGGTCAAGATGAGCTACAAAGTCTTGGTTACCAAACTGCCTTTGTTTTTATGTTCAAGGAGGGAGAGAGGCTCCAAAAGGGAGACCTCCATGAGAAAGCTTGGAGCTTGCCCTCACTTTTGGTTTATTTTGTTCTCAAGTAACTGTCACAGCTAATACTTGGGGGTTTTCTCATAGTCATTCTAAGATTAAGATAGAGCTTCCAGAAATCCATCAGGAGAAAAATCCAACTTTGGGAGTCAGGAAATACATATTTATATGTTTGTTTTCTGGAAAAACTCATATATCCACACACAGCAAGGTTTGGTACAAAACACCTGTGGGATTGCTGTACCTGGGAAGCTGGAAAGAGCAGAAGACTTCAGAGAGCACTACAGGTCCCTTCTGTCTCTGAGATCAGGAACTTGTGACTAGGATATTAAAAAATAGCTGTGGTTTGGGTGGGTATGGAGTTGGGTCTCAAACTACAACATTTTGTGTAGAATCTGTGGGAAATGGTGCTCCCACCTTGCACTGACCCCAGCAAGATATTGGCCTCTCCTTGCCTCTTTCCAAAGAAAATGCATCTCTGAGTTTGTCCTCTACAGGTTCTGGCATCATGATTAAACTAAAAGACAAATATAATCTGACACAACACCCTTGGAGGTTTATCTCATTCTCACTCTGTTCAACCACAATTCACTCACTCTTCTTCTGGTATACTACAGTTCTGGCACCTCAAGAACTGCCTGTCCCCTTTGCTCGGGTAGGTATGGGGGCACAAAGGACTGTGGTGGAGTAATGTTCCTTGTTCATTCCTAAGATGAAAGTCCCTTTTCTGAATTTGGAAGTCTTGCTCTGTAGGAGGATCTTGGGAGGCTTGGTGCAGCCCGTTTTAGGTTTTATCTAGGTTGATACCTTGTGTTGATAAGGTCAAAGGACTTGCCAAGGTCACATACTTCCTCTGTGATCTCCACCCAAGCCACTTGAAAAAAAAAGTGCTGTGAAAACTTGAAGCTTACTTTCTATCAGGCAAGTCTGTATTCATGGCAATAAAAGGCAGTACTGAATATGAGCCTCAGCAGGGGGGACTGTTAGTAGTAAGGTTTCCATTTGTGCGTGCATCTGGCAGCACTCTGCCTACCAACAATTTCAAGTTCCCCTACCTTGGCCACTCTGTCAGCTTTGCCCACCATTCGTGTGGCTTCACACAGTAACACAGGAGAGAAAAATGTATTAAAAATAGGAAAATGTGACTGTCAAACTCCCAACCTTGACAGGTGAAACTCAGAGGGTTAAAGCAATCTCCAATACCACATATAACTGAATTTTGCAGTGACTGTCTTCTAAATCTTCTTTTTCCCCATTCAATCCCTCTGTTAAAGGAAACCTGGGGTATCCCAGGAGTGTTTCATGTCCTAACCAATTAGTGCAATTTAATAGCCACATCATGACCACAGTTAAAAGGATCCCCAGGGAACAGAGCCCTCTCTGAGAGCGATGACAGACATCAGGCAGCAAATTTAGGTTAGATAGCTAGAGCTGGTTTTGTTTGCAATAGTCCACTCCACAACATGTTTGTTGATCTCCTCAAAATACAGCCATCTAATCCAGTTATCTGCCAGATTCTGAAGCACCATTTTTAGCCTATTAAAGTAGTTACACATCAGCTTGTTTTGACCTGAATATACTGGGTGGTACTGCTGCTAGATGAGAAAAATCAGATAATCCTGGGTAGACACAGAAAAATAATTTAGGTTGGAAGGGATCTTTAATGGTCACCTAGTCCAATCAGACTGCAATGAGCAGGGACATCTTCAACTTGATTAGGTTGCTCAGAGCCCTGTCCAACCTGGCCTTGAATACTTCTACTACCTCTCTGGACAGCCTGTTCCTCTGCCTCACCACCCTCAACGTAAAAAACTTCTTCCTTATATCTAGTGTAAATTCACCCTCTTAGTTTAAAATCATTGCTCCTTGGTCCTGGCTGCAATAAGGTCTGCCTGCAGCCTTTTCTTTTCCAGGCTGAACAACCCCAACTCTCTCAGCCTGTCCACCTGGAGAGGAGCTCCAGCTCACTGATCATCTTTGTGTCTTTCCTCTGGACTCTCTTCGGCAGGTCCATGTCCTTATGTTGGGGACCCCATACTTGGCCTTGTTGAACCTTGTAAGGTTCACACAGGTCTACTTCTTGAGCTTTTCCTGGTCCTTCTGGATGACACTTTGTCCCTCGGGCATGTCAAATGCACCACTCAGCTTGGTGCTGTTGGCAAACTTGTTAAAAGAGCACTTTATTCCATCATCCCTCATTCCATCATCCATTGATGAAGATACTAAACAGCACTGGTTCAAACACAGGCCCCTGAGGGACACCACTTGTCACCTATCTCCATCTGGAAATTGAGCCATTGACTACTCTCCTCTGGTTGAGACCATCCAACCAAATGCTCACGCACTGGAACAGTCCACCCATCAAATCCACCTCTTTCCAATTTAGAGAGAAGGATGTTGTAGGGGACTACATTAAAGGCCTTAAAAGAAACATCCACTAGAAATGTGAGGTATGTGGTTGGGAGGAGCTTTGCTTTAGGCAAAGCTAAAGCCTTTTGCTTTAGGCAAAGGCTTAAATTCAGAAATATTGCTCCATAAATCTCCTCAACCACCTGAGCTGACACACTGTAAAGCAAGGCGATGAACCAGACTGGGAAACTGATCCCACAGAAAAAAGTGCTGTATTGGTTG
>NW_008687504.1:0-52344 GCF_000695815.1 Acanthisitta chloris | reverse complement strand
CACACAAAGCTGTACCAGCATAATCCCAGGCACAGGGATTGGATGCCTCTGTCATTGAAGGTGAAGGCTGCCTTTGGCAACACCATTAGACACAGCGGCAGCTTCTCTGTGACCTGAAGCAGTACAAAAGGATCAGAAAACACAATCGCATTTTAAAATCCAAAAAATAGAGCCAATTGGGAAAGTTTTTTAGAAAATGCCTCTTACCACAGGATGGCAATTTGTGGATACTAAATTTTTCTTGGAGATCTGCTGGGTTAGTGAAACTTTCTACTCTCTCATTGCTCAGAAGTATTTGGCAATATCTGTAACAAGCAGGTAATCCATTAGCTGTGTATTAATTTAAGTTAAGCAGATTCTGCTTGCCTTGTTGCAAGGATCAGTCTTATTATCATTCTAACTTATCTTTTCGATTTCACTGTATTGGTGGCCACTGTAGAAAAGTCATTAACTTGTGTATTGGCAATTTTAAGTCTTTGGTGCCATATTGTGTCTGAAGGAAGAAATCCATCTGCTCTTTTTGATCCTGAGCTTACCTTTGTTTCTCACATTTCCTGTCTTTGTAAATCTGCTTATTAACACTTCCACTATATTGCCCTATATTCAACACTGTCTCAGTCACACTTCTGCTGAAAGTCTTATTCACACTTTTGTCTTCTCCAAGCACGATTATTGTAATTTTCCATCTCCATGGCCTTCACCAGGAGTTTGCTTTCTTTAGAAGGCGCAAGAAGGATCATAAGAATAATGCTCACTTCATCTTGTAAAGAACAGAAAGAGTAAAACGTGTTTAAAGCCAGGTTGGATAAAGCCTTGAGCAATCTGGTCTAGCAGGAGGTGTTCCTGCCCATGGCAGGGGGGTTGGGACTAGATGATCTTTAAGGTCCATTCCCATCCCTTAACATTCTATGATTCTATGATTGAGAAGCTACAAACACATCCTCAGCTTGCATTATGTGTCTGTGCCTTCAGCTGCTCACGGCACAGCAGTGGGCAGTGACAAAGTCAAGATAAGCAGCATACTCACACTTCTATTTTGAGCTACTCCCTGGAAACAAAATTTGCCCTTTTCTCACTGCCCAGCTCAAATACCTGACCCTTATTCCTCATTATGTGCTTTTTGTATTGATCAATATACCAACAGCCGTGGATAAGATCTTGGTGCAGATGAAGTCAAAATATTTTGATCACTAAAATTTCTGTTCCAGAGACAAACTGTAGATCCTAATATGCTTAAAATGGTGGTACAGGCCAGGCACTTGATACACACTCAGCATCCTGAGCAATATATAATCTATGGGGATGCAGGTCCAATATAGCTGTGCACACCGTGATGCCCCAGGTTATTACAGCATATTCCTATCAGAGCAGAAGGAAATTCCCAGGCATCACTGTGAGCAAAATAACCAGGAATGGGCTCCTACACTGTTATAACAAATTGTGATATACCTGTCAACCAAATAGATTAAATATTGATTCTACACTAACATTCATAGGGTCTTCAAATGGTCACAGCTACACAAACAGGACCATACTAAATCTGTCTTTTGCCAGCCAGAGTTGATCCAGCAGTTTAAGTTTCCATGCTGTAGATAAGAATTTAGACAGAGTTGTGGCAGAACCACAGAGGGGCACGAGTCAAATCCCACTCTTTACTAAACATCATGAGGTCTTTTCATAAGGATGCATCCAAACTGGCCTACACTGTGCAAAACTTAGTATGAGGCTATTCATCCAGTTGGCAAGTATTTGTTACAGACTTTACATATATATATATATATAAAACTCACTATCTCACACTGTTACACCTAAATTGAGCCCAGCAACACTCACTTGACTAAACAAATCTTCTACAGAGACATTTCGCCTTGATGTGAAAGCACCAAGAAACTGAAAGTCCCCAACTGCTTCTGCTGGTTTCCACCAATTATTTATTCTCTTCATAATTTAACCAACACATCCTATTTCTAGAGTGAATGTACTTGGCTTTCCTTTTCAGTCACTGAATCTTTTTATTGTTTGATTGTTAGGTTAAATTCTTAGACATATACACACCACAACAAAGTAGATCTTGATCTTTCTTTTGTTAAAATATTGATTTAAAAGTGTTTCACTGGAAGGTGCTTTCTCCAGCCTCTCCATGCAGGCAGCAGAATGATGTGTAGTATTCTAGTGCAGGGTATGATTACACTGTATTTGGAGGTAAAGTTGCTTCTCGATAACGTCCACCAACCTAAAATATCCCTTCCTTAAGGCAGGGCCCATAAAGTCTTTCACATCTTTGTAGCTACATCTGTTAAAATTTATATCTTGATTTAAAACAGAGTATTTCCCACCGAATACAAACCTTTGATCTATGGATACATCAATAACATATAGTAATATATAGGACATGCACAAATGAAATAGTGAGGCCATAATAGTGTGGACTTCAAATTCACCAGCTAGTCCTCAACAGTTGTATGTATCCATATCCTTACCCCACAGTAAACTCAAAGGACAATGGGGGGTGCAGTATGTTAATATAAGTGATGGCTATGATTCCTCACTGGCCATGACATGACAGACAATATCTGATCAGGCATAGAGCCCACCAGGATGAAGTTATCTACACCACTTCTTTTGAATAAATTAAACTTTGCAGAATTACACTTGTACTAGGAACCCTGTGACTGGATTTCCTGTCCTTTGGAATCAGAGTCTAATAAAGACTCTAATAAAGACAGACTCATTAATAGCCTATGATAAACACACTTCACAAAGAACAACCCCCAAAATCCAGTTCATGCTTGTCAGAGAAACCGCATTAGAAACGTATTTAGACACAAACCAAGATAAGTCACCTTTACCAACAGAGGACCACAAGAGTTGGATTACATAATTCAGAGTCTAAGGTTTTCCTCTGGGTCCTTTGGCTCTTAAATTAAGCAAAGCACTAACATGACACACTGTTTTCATTAGATGAATCACATAGCAAAGTTTGTACAGTAATTTGATTTCTCTTTTATGTTTCTCATGTCTTTAGTATAACTATTTGGATTTGCACTTTTTGTTGCCATATTGTCCTGGAGGGCAGAAGATGCTTTAGGTCACTAAGAACACAATTTGGGCTGGGGAGGGGGGGTTGATGGCCACTATTCACTTATTTTGGTTGCATGACTAAGCAAGTCTAGTGCTCCATTGTTGTCCCCTGTGCAGTCCCATCAATGCACAGAAACCTCTGACCTGAGCTTAGCTGCGTTTTTGATGTTTCCAGCTAGCAATGCCACTCAAGAACTTAAAGTCTGCTTTTACTTTTCCTACTCGAGTTAGGAACCTTCTCACTTTGCAGGAAAGCTGCCTGCTAACCCACTGGAATGCTAACAATTCTCCAGTGCCTTCCCACAACTTTCCCCACGTGTCAATGACAGGCATGTTTTATACCAGTTTGTTATCAAAGTCTCCCAGAGCAGACCAGGGTCCTGCAGGGCCAGGAAGCATTGGACAAGCCCCAAAGGACCAAACAGGTCCCTTGTGATACCAAGGAAAAGCAACTTGTTTGTCTGGGGTTTCAGTGTGACTGCTCACATACAAGCAACGTTGAGCCTGGTGCCCAGATTAAGGTCACAGCTGCCCAGAGCTCCACTATGAAGCTACACTTGGGACAACATGGAGATTGTTTGTATATAAATTAAAAACGTATTGTTTGTAAACATTACCTAGAATCTGGATAAAGGTCTTCAGTTAGAATTAGCAGTAAATTACTCCTGTTAGGGATGCACTATCAGAGATGCATTGAAAGGGCTATTTCTTTACAGCTTGTGCTGAAACAAAAACATAGGCTGCATGAAGTACTGTTGCCTAAAGGAATTAAGACTAGTGAAAAGTCATTGAAGCTAAGATGCTTTAGCCTGCCTCTTGTTTTGTACTATCAATATAGGGATAAGTTTGCTGTCTTATTGGCTACCCAACTGATCATCAGCATTTGTTAGAAAAAAAACCCTGTTTAATAAAACATAAATTTATCTGTATAAAACATAAAATGGAGTTGTGCTATTTTACTAACTCTTTTCTTAACTAATACCTAAAGTTACTGTCACTGGAAATATGTTATTAAGTATACTGAGTGCTGCCCAATTTCCACTGTTCTTCCTCCCCACCCTATCCCTTTCCCCATTTATTTGCTTTCTGTTTTTTAATACCTTTTTGTGTAATCAGTTCACCTTCCCAAGAAACAATCTTAAAATATTTTAGGTCTCCCGCATAATGAATTTTTTCCATTTACAAATATTCTCCTAATTAATGCTATTATTTCCACAGTGAGCTAAATTCTTCTTTTATTTTGCATAGGGATATGCAAAAACTAATATAAAAAACCAATCTGGTGGAAGGTGAAAACTTCATCAAGGGCTACAACAAGATGTAATACTGTAATACCTTTATTTTATCATTTCCCTCTCCTTTTAATGGAGTGCCTACACACCACCGAAAGCAATCCACATGCACACACAGTGATTCAGGGCCATTTTTAACACCCAGTTCAAAGTGCCACAAAGGGAAAATAAAATGAAATGCTTTTGACAGCATATGAACTATAGTTTAGTTAAAATAATTGTAAGAAAAACAAATAAATAAAATAAGCAAAGATAAAATGGGAATTTTCAACACTAGACTACCTCGAAACGATGAGAGCTTACAAAGCACAGTGGAAGTGTGAGACAGGGCATAACACAAAGCTTCATTTCTGGTTTTTTCCCCCCCTCGTATTGGTAACATTAGGTCAAATCCTCTCTCTCTCACTGTTATGCTTTTCCTGCCATCCTATTTTTGTTAATGATTGATGAATTTTAAAGCAGCTTCACACAACCAGTAATGCATTTATAATTTCAACCTGTAACAGAATATTTTAGGATTCATAGGGGGAAAATAATCAAATATTTCAAGGTCTTTTCCTTCACATGTCCAGCATCCTGAGTTCAGAATATCTCTTGGCTGGGTTTTGACAAATTATCTAATTATAACAATGATTTAAACTAACAAAAGAGAAATATCAATGTCTAAGTCAAGATTGTGGCATTTAACACTTCTGAAATAAAACCCAATTATGCAATGAAAAATTAAATGGAATAGCAATTTACTTACTTAATTTCAAACATCTCATTGAGGTTCTTTGTATATTCAGTGGAAAGATACTTGCTCCTCCAGTGCTGGTGATTTAGGTGTTAGGGTAAATGACTCCTTCCATCATTCACAGGGGATTCCTACTACATCTAAGCTCTTTTGTCTAAAGTTAGGTAGGCTGAAGTCTACTTTTAGGGAACAAAGTAAAGCACAGACTGAAGAGACTCAGGCCCTGTTCCTGGTTTTATGCCAAGTTCTCAGGTAATTAGAGTTTGAATTAGCCTGTGCTTCAGTTCTACCTGTTCACTAACGGAGGGTGCTGCTTTCCCTTTCTGCACCTTGACAGATGTTGTAAGGCTAAACTGCAGCTATTGCAATGGTAAGGCTTGATTTGTACCTAGAAAAACTACTCCAGGGAATGCAGGAGAAGCATAAATGAGCCCTAGCTTGCAAAGAAACTGGATATATTTGCCGATCTGTCTGTAATTACACTTCTTCCTGTGTTTCATCATCTGTTTCAGGATGAATCCCTTTCTGTGTAAGTTCTCCATTTTCATGAGAGACTTTGAACTAAGGGCTGGGGGGAGATGTCACCATTGGGTTGTTACTGGGTGATGAAAAGCCAATCTAGAAAAAGAATTCTATCAAAGCTCATACGAGTTTATCAAAACTCTCTAAAGATATTAGAATGTATTATTTGCAAAATAACTGTGCTAAGTGTAACACATAGGTGTAACACAAGGTACACAAAGGTGAAAAAGAAGCCCAGCCCAGAAGAGATTTCAGTCTGAATGGAGTGTTCCAGTTTCACATAAAGAGAGAACCAAAGTACAAAGATGTGAATTGCTCAAAGACAAGAAACCTCTGGGAGATCAAGAAAGGGAACTCAGATCTTCTAAGCTGGTCCTTGTTGAGTGTTATAACCACAAAGCTCTCCTTCCTCCCCATCTTGTTGCTCACTCTAGTTTCTCTTTTGTTTCTTTGCAAATTTAGTCCTTCCCTCTCTTTTACAAGAAGCCATTATTTTAAAAAAGTCGAGGTGTAAAGATGTCTCTCCTTCCTTCAACAAAACATAAAATTATACAATTAACTATTTCTTAATTACATTCTATACCATAAAAGATGTACATTAAATCCCTTTTCTCTGCTTTATACTTCTCTTTTCTTCCTGCTTTACTTTTAGGTTATAAACTACTGTGATAGTCTGGATGTTCCTGGCACAACTTTTCTTCTTAGAGTAATCTAAGACCATATGTTAGTGCATGGGGAATGTACTAACAGTTCACCATGAGAGAAGTAATTCCTTAAAAATCATGTACACAATGGAAATTTCTTGTTCCAGGACTAGCATTTGGTCATCTTTAATTCAATGAAGGTTGTGCACACAACTCAACTATAAAGAATACTAGATTCTTTCTTCAGTGTTGGGGGACATGACCGTAACTCCTAGTCATACTGATAACTACTGAGTCACCCAAGGACCCCTTCTAGTCAAACAAGGTATTGCTCACACAGATGCTCCTCAACATGAGTAAGGCCTGGAAATTTGCACCTTATGTGTTAATGACTATGAACTAGCCTAAGCACAGTTTTACCATATTTGGCTCCATCCCCCCAAAAAATGATGATGAAACTCTTATTTCAAAGTCCTTGTTCATTTTTAACTTACTTTCATTCAAGGTCTGTGAAGGTTAAGTGAAAACATATACAGTAGCGAGAAAAATCCTCCTGGTTTATACTCCAACAACTTCTGTCCTAGGTGAACTCCAGCCTATATGGCATCAGCTGCCTAAAGAAACCAAGTTTCTTGTCTTGTGGGCCTTTTTTTACCTTTGTTTTATGCTTTCAGTAAGCTGCTCTCACCAAACTGTTTTACTTCTCAAGTCTAATAGGTAAAAATATATCTTATGGTGCAGAGAAAACTGGACTTTGGTTGGGGTGAGCTTGAAGGACCATTTTCAAGTAGAAAAATAAAAGAGTTCACTTCAGCAGAGCTTATTTCAGCACTGCATCTACCACATTACTCAGTTCAAAGGAGTATCTTGTCAGTGGCACATGCTACAAGCTTTCACAGCCATGTGAAATCAAGCATGTGTGCTTGATTGCTTAAACTCCAGTCCATAGTCAGCCACTGTGAGCTGGAAAATGCAAAAGATGACTATAAGACCATGACAATGCTTAGCCTATTAGCAGGGTTTCTTTTGGGGTTGGTTAGTATGGTCCCTGTGGGAAGATGATGTGATAACCCAGTCAAGAAGCAAACTACCACTGTAAGAAACCAGCTATATACAAGATCATTTGTGTCTGAAGCTTGGGTTGTGTACAGTGTCAGAGGGATTAGTGGACCCTGTATAGAACCTTGTAAACCTGCTTCAGTCCTCCCCCTTCAATTTCTCTCCCCTTAAAATATTCTTGGTAACTGACACTATTTTGTTTCTCTGTTAGCTGAGTCAACAGACAAGCTGACAATTAGATTGAATAGAATTACTTTCTGTTTAAGCTAGATAAACTAGCCAGTGCTAACAACAGGTGGCCGCAGTACCTGTAGGTGAGGAAAAGCTTATGCTGGAGCACAACCCCAAGAAGCTGTGCTAAAACCATTGTTTCAAACATGCAGCCTAGGCAGGAGCTGGCACGGTCAAACTGGGATTAGGCAAACGTGACTGACTTCAGCCGCAGCAGGACATGGCTGTTCACCTGTGCCAGTCACCCTAACACAAAATTATTTTACCAGCTCAGACCTAAGTCCTCCGAATCTACTGTCCCCTGTCCAATAGTGTCAGCGGTAAGTGTATAAGCATCACAAAACAGTTACCATTTCTCCTGCAATGAGCAGTGCAGGGACTCTCTGAGCCAGAGGGGGTGTGTTTGAATTTCAGTAAAGTGCCATTTGCAGGTAGAGGTAATGTACTACATGTATTTAAATGCAAAGTAAACAATTTGGGGATGCAAACGGGCTAAAAGGGCAAGCTACTGTGGTAAAAAAAATCTGAATTCATCACATGTGGTTTCTCTCTGACAGCATCCAGATGCTAGCTTAGATGTGCTGTTTTGTAGAAATGCAGATGGACAGGCTATCCCGAAAGAAAGCATTTATGGGACAGGCAGATTAAGTGCGATAGAGATCTTATCTCTCCACCTGGTTATTTAAAGGCAGCGAATGAATTTCAGTCTCCTAAACTGTCTTAGCTAAGTATTTGTAACACACTGACTTTGGTGGCATTTGACCGCAATTGAGGGAATTCACAAACTACAGCGCAGGTGTTACGAGTCTGGCATGTTCCTTGCTCCTTCCCTCTCCACCTTAGATCCCAGTACTGCTGGGCACAGTCCAGCACTCACAAGGAGCTGCCTCAGCTTGTCCTCCAGCAAATCCACAGAGCCGGGACCGACTAGGGCTCAGCTCCCGGACCTTCATGCTCAGAGTAGCATCATTCTTTTCTCCCTAACATTTTGGTGACACTTGAGTAGCTTGTTTGCCAATAAAGCCTCATTTTAATGGAGCTCAAATCTCAGTAACAAAATGAGGAAGAAGTTAGCAGCACCTATTACAACGAGTCTTCAGAAGGAAAGACAGAGGAGGAAGGTCACTCTTCAAAATTATACATCACAACTAATTGCATGAAAACGTTAACTACTACTTGCAGGGATACAGCTGTGAGCGTTATGTGAGTACAAATTCAAGGCGGGCTAAACCAAAATTAGGTCTATGGAACAAGAATAAAAAAAAAAGAAAAGAAAGACTACAAGCTTTGACAAAGCCAGCTGTGGACCATCAGCCTCAAGGAGCACTTGACTTGCGATTCCACTGTTTAGATAGCTTAAATTTGAAACCTACTCCTCCAAGAAGACATGCCAAGGCTTGCAGCTGTACTAATTAAATTCGTTAGGTGAAGGTTTCTGATGTGATAATCAACAACAAAACAGCATCTTTAGCATTTAAACCATCTTAATGAGGTGTTAGAACCGCAACCCTTTGAGGTGAATAGGGAAAGTTTATACACTCTGCTATTGTTCCAGCCCGTCTGGCTTTCCTCTCGAAACAACAGCGCCCTGATTACCTTAACAGCCAGGTGGATAAGAAGTTGAATTCCTGGGCTGCTTTTTTTCCTTTAGGCCTCTTAAGTTTTCAGATGCTAGGAAATGTAAGGACAATGAGAAAAATAGTTTGACGTTGAAGGTACCGGTAGAGGGAACAACACCTTAAATCACCGATTTATGTAGCTTTGGGTGTGCCTATAAGTTATTTGAAGCTTCAGTCTATTTAGACACCGGGGGAGTGAATGGATATTGTGTTTTTAATAGCTCCTCATTACCTTTATTTATTTTGTACAGAACAAAACGCTTTCTTTCCAACACGATGGCCTATCAGGCGCTCATCAGTGTGATTAATCAGCCTGTATTTGCAAAGGACTTTGAAGACAGACGAGACTTCTGAAGTCCTGCGGGTTATTACTGCCTGAGTAAAACTCCCCGAATTCCACTTCCTCACTAAGCCAATCTTGCAAACAACTGCCAGCAAACAAACAATTGAAGACATTAGTACATCACTTCATTCTCCTCAAAGAAATATTAACTTCAAAGTCAAGTTAGGACCATTTAAATGCAAGTAACTCTTAAGGGAGGCTGAGCAGGGTGCAATGGTACACACAAAAGATCTGCAGTATACAGGCAAGACACCGTGCATGAATTGTTTTTTCCACGAGCAGCACTGGAAGTAGGCTTATCTTCTCGTCTTCACAGTGCTGTACAGGAGGAAAGGTTCAGAGGAATAAAGGCTCCTTTTTTTGTCTTTTCCTTGAGACCACGTCATCCCAGCCTGAAAGGCAAGTGGCCAACCCCGTGTAAGGTAAAGCTGCTGCCACTGTTTTCCAGGTGTTCTCCTGCACCAATTTTGATTGCAGCTATGGGTCAACATCTCCACCCAAAGACATTTAACTCTCTAGCAAATTCGGGGCCCCATATGAAGTGCCCAGAAGATTCTGATTAGCTTCATTTGCAGCCTACAGAGAACAGATATTTGACCTCATTTTAGTTTCTCGATCAATGTAATTGTTCTGTTAAGCTGTTGTAGAATTTTCCATCAATCAAAACACAAAGCACAGTTCTGGTGCATGGCTAGTCCTTGCAGAGAAATAAATGCTCTCATGTTAGACATAAATTTTGTTTGACATTAATAACAAATATTCACTCGTGTCCTTTGCCCAGCCAGTGTGTAGCTTTCAGGCCATGGAGAATGTTAAGGGTGTCTCCCAGAATAATTGCTCCCTTTAGGTGTGCTGTTGTTTGTATGGGTTTGTTTGTATGTTTGTGGTCGGTTTTTTTTTAAATTGATTGACTGACCTAAAGCAGGTCAGTCAGTTTGAGTACTGAAAAAATAAAAATGAAGCGCTATCCTTAGAAAGGAAGAAAATTTTTTTTAGACCACTGAAGACCTCAGTGCAAGTGAGAGACCAGCCTATTAAAAGACTTACCTGTGTCCTTTAGAAATTGCTCCTGGAGGAAGTTTTGTTGAACCCTTTGTTGAAACCAGATCTCTGTACCCATATATGGTCTAACTGAAGTCATCAAGACTGTGCATAACCCTTTGTCAGATACATATGACTCTGTGAACTACTTCCATAGCGAACTCTCTCATCTGACCCTAATTTCAGATTTCTCTCTTTAGCCACCCATTCTGCAAAACCCAAATTAAAACAATAGTACTAGAGCTAAATCCCTCAGAAAGGCCTTCAGCAGAGTTGAAGTACTAGTTAATTCCTGAAAGCAGCACAATTAATTTTCAAGCTCTGGTGAAAATACTAGTAAAAAAATTATTCGCATAAATTTGATAATCTACCCTTGATAACACCTCCTGAGGCAGAAGTGCTGTTTCTCGTGAGGAACTGCCCTTTGCAGTTTGCTTTGCTGCCAGGCAGGTCATCAGGGCTTCAGTCCCAGTTGCTGCTAACAGCAGTTGTTCCAGAAGACGTTTGCTGGAGAAAGTGTGCACAGCTAAGCACATGTTGCATCCCAACAGTAAGGTTTGACAGGCCCTTGGGAGAACAATATCTACCTCCTTGCACCTTCACTTTCTATCTCCTCTTTCCTTTTGGTTTTCCAGACCTCTAAAGTAAAGAAAAACCTATCACAAAGTCAGCTAGATAACCCAGGTAATCTGAGAAGACTCTAGAAGGTGACAGTTAAGAAAATCAAAACAAAGGAAAGGATAGCTGTTTCCGTCAACTTTACAGACAATTTTGTAAAAAATATTTTTGGCAAGATTTGCAGAGTATGGAAGAAAGATTTTATTGTTTGTTTCAATGGAACAAAACATCCCCTCATTTTCCTCCCTAAAACTAAGAGAAAATGTGCAGTTAGCTTATTACACTGACATCAGAGACAATGTTTTTGGTCTACTGATTTAGAGCTTCCATCTTTTCTTATTTACAGACCTTTGCTTCTAAAAATGTCTAGCTGAGGATGCAACTATGGCCCTTTACATCACACATCTAGCTGGGGGAGTGTGAGACATAAGGTGTTCACAGCTATCAGGCCCAAGACCTGAAGCAAAACTGTACCTGCTCCTATTCCCACTCACCTGTACATCTATTGGTTGAGGATGTTCTGTCAAGAGGAATCTGCTTATCTAAGGAAAACATGTATTTTAACGCCTTTATGAAAGCCAGTGTTGATGCTGTCAGAAGAGGCAGGAGCAGTGAGTAATTTTCACGCTGACAAAAAGCCCGAAATCGAGTCGTCAACCACCCAGCCACCACCAAAGGGAGCTGCTGGAGGTTGTTGGTGAGGCAAAGAGGGAGAACGTGGGAGTTTGTTCAGTTTTGACAAAGGTGGGCTTGAATTACCCCGGAAATCGTGACTCAGATGTTTTCATGGCCCCAGCTTGCATTACTCCCAGGAAACTCTCTGATGCCAAAGTCACAGTTTAGTTACATCAGTGACTCACAAGTGTGAAAATTCATATTTTAGCACTTGACAATCAGAGGCAGCATTAAACCATTTAAAAATGAATGCTGATGAAAATGAAGAACTTGGGTGCTTCTGACCATGGATGTGCATTAGGATCCTCAATTGAGATAATTGGTTTAATTGTTCTCTGTCACTTATTTTGGTTAACAGTTATGGGATAAAATGAGTCTATTGCTATAAGAAAGATAATTGTTTAAACCTGTCAGGAGAACCTACATTAATTTTCACTTTGCCTTACGTGCTAGTATATAACTGAAAGAGAAATCTACTCTGTGAACACTCCTGTACCCTGAACTGCTTTTCTTGAGCTAACAGAAAGCTCCTGTTTTCCCTTGAATGATACAAAAAATAATATTCTCTACATCTTTTAGGAGAATCTTTTAAATTGTTGGCAGCCCTTTTCTGTATTTCTGTAGCATCCAACACAAATGAGGTCTGACCTGACTGCCTTTCTAAACAAAAATGTGAAAGTTATTTGTATTATCAGCTTTCCCAAACCTTGCAATTTTTATCATAGCTCTAGTATTATTGGATGATTTTAAAAGTTATTTGTTAGTACTGATCTTTCAAGTCTCGTCATTAAACAGAGATATTGGTCCTCTTGATCATTTCAGTGAAATAACTTTCCTGCCTTTTGCAAGGATGACTAGAAAAGGTGAATGTGAAAGGCTTAAAAAAACCCAAGGGAAACACTCCTCAGAGGTTTGTAAATATGTATGTGTGTGACATGCCAGCTTATGCATTTGCAAAATGTCATAATTTTTAACTGAATATGCTCCTTTGCTGTGTATTTTTGAGCCAGAGTCTGAAGGCATTGAATAGCAATCAAAAATATTTTAACTGTTTCTTCAGTGGCTCTTTACAGCAAACTAAGTTAAAGGAATCATCATTAATGCAGAACTATCTGTTTACCTGGTATCTTGAAATAGATAAAGTATGATCCATAAGACTCATCCTTTTGCCCTGAGGAATTAAGATCTAACGCATTTTAGTAACTGAGAGAGTGTAGCACAAAGTGGCATATGGCCTTTTAGCTGGGATGATTTATGGTGACACACTCCAAAGGAGCAAAGAGAGCTTCAGGTTTCTCTGTGACTCTTGTAGCTTTTTTTTTTTGAATTGGGCATAGGAAGCTGATTGGAATAAATCTGTCTCTAATTTGCAGTGACAGAAGTGAGATGAATTCTCAGTAAAGATGGTGACACTGAACAAGAGCAGCAGACCCAGTTATTCCACTGGTGGCTATGCTGAAATGAGAGATGAAAAAAGAACCAAAAATGCCTTTAAACTGGGGTTCATTTCCATTATCTCTTCCTAATGCTACATGTCCCATTAGAAATTAAAATCTCTGTACAAGCAAAACACTGGCAGCTTGTTCAGAGCCACTCAGCATTGTGTTTTGCTTTAATTTTGGCAAGGCAAGATGCTCTTAAGATCAATGAGGAAGCAAGTGCAATGTGCAAGATCCTGCCTTTACTTAACCACACTCATCCTACCTTCTAGTTTTCACCATCCTATGTGGCATCATAACTGATGAGACAAACCAGCAGTGTAAAACTAAACTGCAGTCTCACTGGTAAGGATGTATAATGGCCTTTCCTTCTGGAGTTGCCTGCCTGATGCACAGAGAGGTCTGGCTGGCCCTTTCTTGGGGAGCAGGCCAGAGGGGCCATGCCTGCTGCCAGGTTCTTGGGTACCTGGGCAGTGAAGTCACCAAGCAAGCATCCGAGTGTTGCAAAGGTGAGCAAACAAATGTCCTTTTGTCAAACAGAGGCTGTGGTGGGGAGCAAGGGCTGAGGCTATAGCGCATGTGTTTGCCCGGTGGCACTGCTGGAGCAGCTTTACCCTACTGCTACGTCCCTACTCCCCTGCACTGGCTGGGGAGTGTGGAGTAAGTGACTGGTGCTAGGACAAGCCCTCTTCCCCAAAAGTGTCCCCCCCTCTGGTGTTGCATTGTGACAGAGAGATATCCTTCTGCCTCCTATACAAACCTCTCTGGAGCACAGAAAGATGATGAGCCACATGCTCCAGTGGATGGGGCAGAGATTCTTGCCCCGGTCCCTTACATTCCACTGGTCACTACCAGGGACATAAGTCCCAAACATGGGCTGATCCACTCCTACCTGCATGAGTCTCTGCCTCACATCCCACACAGATCCTATGTTTTTTACAGTGTGAGGCTTTGTGTTGTGACTTCAGCACAGGCAATGCCCAAAGCTGGGCTGCAACCCTACAAGGCAGAGATGACCGTGTGGTGGCCATTGCAGGAGTGCCATTGCTTCCACTGGAGGTGTTGCTGTGAGCTCAACAGAAGCAGGAGCTATACTGGGAAGGGCCTGGCAGCCCATGGGTCCTTGAATTCACAGATAGAGCACAAAGAAGCAACAGATCCAAGGTCCAGTTTCTCAGATTGGATAAAATGAGCTTGCAGTTGGGGATGGCCAAGCTAGGCACTCCTATGCAGTAGTTTCCATGGCCAGGGTAGCAAGATCATGGTGGGATTTACAATGACAGGCTTTCCCCAAAACTGTGCAGTCTCACAAGACCCTGCATCCATTGCAAAGCTAGTGGAAGACGATCCCATGCACATCCTACCCCACTCCTATTGAGGTATCGTCACCTTCATGCCGCAGTTCACCACCTATCACACATGCCTTATCCCTGTTTAGGGTATGCAAAGTAGATCAAATAAATCTCAACTAAAGTTGAGATCAATCATCTCAACTAAAATCAAAAGTGTTTGGTTTGGTTTTCACCTGGATCCTAAAGAGTGTGACAGCACAACAAAGGGCTAAATTCAGCATAAAGACAGGAACAAACTCTGGGAACCAGAAGAAATCGGAATTTAAAGCTGGTTATACCACCAAAAATAATGTATTGTGAACCTACAGCCAGTATCTACACAAAGAGCCTGCATTTGCATCTTTACAAATTTCTGTAACATAGAGAATCCCTTGATGTCAGCTGTTATCAGCAATAATGAGTGCTCTGTGCCAGACCTGCATATGCCACTTCAGAAATGTAAGCCTAAGAAGAGAAGTTCTTAATTTGATTATTCAAGCAGGCTTGAGACTGGTTTGCAGTCTCTTGCATCAAGATTCCAAACATCTCCTGTCAGAATATATATCCTCACTTATGCCCCATAGCTACTGCCAACAGAATCAGAAATGCTGTTTTTAATTAAAAATGTTATTTCTAAATACAGTTTGCAGTGTATATTCTTGGTGAGAAGTGCTCCACACCTTGTGAACTTTCAGGCTGCTGTACTGCAGATTGCAAGCCTTACTCTGATGTCTTGCCTACATAGGCTAAGAAAATGTGTTTGGGTTCCTCTGGAAGGCTTTCCTGGTGCAGCTGTGCTGCCTCAGAGTTGAAAAACCCATGGCAAAAAGCTAGAAAATAAAAGGGCAGAAATCCCAACCTTTTGCCATCATAGCTTATTTAATGTGGGCATCTATAATCCCAAAGGAGCTCACTTGCAAATATTATCTACACTTCATCTATCTTCAGTACTAGAAAACTAGCAGTCATACCCTGCACTCTCAACCCCTACAGTGCTCACAGGAGTAACCTAGTAGCAGATTCATGGCCTCAAACAATTTTACTTGATCAGGATGGGCCATCACTCAGATCTCTGAACCAAACTCATTCCTACTTTTTCTACATGTAAAACTGAACTCAGCAAAAGGGTTCCTTTACAAACAGCCTTTTTGTAAAGGAATCCTTTTGCTAATATAAGCTACGTTTCCACAAAGGCTTTATTGCTTCTAGCAATTAATGTTTTCAAGAGAGACAAGCTCAGAGTCTTGACAAAGGTCATAACTTTGTCTTAGTAACAACCAGCCTAATTTTCTCTGGTCCTGCATCTTGTACAGATATGTATACCTGTTACACCTGTGGGTGTGAAATGTTACCACATGAGAGGGCAGTCCTGTCTTAAACCCTCTTTCATTTCCTTGTCATAGGTGTAAATAACTGTTTTTGTCTCAGCACAATGGAGGTTCAGACCCAACATTCTCTAGATCAAAACACAAAAGCGAATGTACTTTCTTGTACATGCAGGTCCAAACACTCAAGTCAAACCAACCAGTGTTTTTCTGTATAAACTTCCCACCCTTCTCCTACTAAATCAGTAATTCCCCAACAGACAAGCTGCATAAATAAAGTGTAAAATACAGTCACCACCACTTCTTTTTTTCAGGCATATATATTAGCTGCAAAATTAACTCAGTGTCTCACTTTGCCTGTTCACCTTGCCGAGAAAGCTACTACCATGTTACACCTGGGGTAATTCAGTCCAGCCTCCATGGACTACCTCAGGGTGCAAACTTCCAAGGAAAATCTGCAGCAAGAGGTCTCTTAACCCCCTCACTTCGCCATGAACACACAACTGTTCAATCTGGCCACAAGTCCTCTGACATCTTCAGCAGCATTCTGCAATGAGATAGGAAGGAAAGATAAATCCTTTCACAACTGACTAGGAAAGGACCACAGAGCACTTCAGTTTACCACACTCATAAGTTTCAGGGGACAAATCCTCAGAAGCCCTTGCAATGCATGCAATGCCTGTGACTGGTTTTGCACTGTGACTGCTCACCCCCTACAACAGTTTAAGCTTAGATGTTCATCCACATTAATGCTGCAGTGAATCTATTCCCATATTGACAGGCAGTTAGGCAACAGAGGCAACACTAGCTACACCACGCCTGAATAGTCTAGCTGTCCTCTTTGGGGTCAGAGAAGAGCTGATATGACAGAGGAAGGAAAGGTTTATATACACAAGGCCTTAGAGAGAAAGCAAAAGTGCAACAGTCTTCTTATCCATAAGAAGTCAAATCAGTATAATAAAAATGGTTTCACTGTTTGTGACTTTACTGCAACACTTGTCACATTTGATCATTTTCTTAAAGGCCACACTCTCAATTTTCTTCTTGAAAAAGCCAAAGGAAAAGCTTTAATGTAAAAAATACAAAAAGTATTCCTGTGGTTGCAGGGCAAACCGTGAGAACACAACCCACAACAGTTAAAAAACCAGAAAGCAAATCACAACAACACATCTTTGCCTGAAAAAGCCATGCCATATTATAATAGTCTCATGACCTTGGGAGGCAAAACTTAGTGTCTTTTGAGTGCTTGGCACTGGCAGTACATTGGTTCCACTGCAATTTTGCTAAACAGTATGAACATGCCTATGATCCTTACTTCTGTGTGCATGTGCCACCAGCAACATATAATTCCTGACATTGCCAAACACCTTTTCCCTTTTCCACAATGCTTTTCTTAGCTTATCTGATCAGCTTGTAACTTCAAACAGACAATAAGATGCTCACAACCACTGTAGACCTTTCCCAAGAGCAGGCTATCAATTTGCATGAAAGCAAAAAAAGCAGAAGGACTCATCAAATTGTCACCACATCTGTACAGAGCTTAAAAAAAATAATGCTTTTTTTCTTTTTCTTCCCCTTCCTTTTATTTTTCATGGAGGTTTTCCCTGAAGTCTCAGCTCTCATGCACTGTTCAGCTGTTGCCATGTTTCTGAGAGAGGCCCTGTGGATTACAGGGGTCCCTTTCTTGCTGAGCCTCTCTGATACTGCTAAAAAAAAGAGAAAGGTTCCAAATGTTACTGCATTCTGCATTATTTCTCCTTTTCTCATCTCTCATGTGTTTTCAGTTATGTGTGTATGTTGGTTTTTTTGAGACTCTTCTGAAAGCTTTTAACTTCTCAAGCTTTCAGTCAAGCACAGAGACGAACATTGTACAGACGCTCGTTCTGACAGATCCCAAAGAAAAGGGACAGAGTCATTTGTAGCAATGGGAACCCACGTGCATGGGCATGCACACAGACACAAACAGGGCCACAGGAAGCTTTGCAGGAGGAAAGACTGCAGGATGGACCCACGTAGGCTTAATTTTTTATTTGCAAGCATACAATGCCTTTCCTGAAACATGGGTTTCACAGTTTGTCGCTTCTAATATTACTAAATGACCAGAAGAAAACAGAATGGCAACCAACATGTTTGAGAAGAGAATATTTGGATTTCTGTGCACATTTCATGAGGAACTAATCCACATGAATCCCAGCCCTTTTCTATGGGAATAGGCACTGCTGTCCATCAAATGAAATGTGGTGTATGCTTATTGTAGTAGCATTGTATTTTTCTGCCAGCAGCCTGTCATTTCTTTTTCTTCCTGCTTTGCAGACGGCTAGTACTGAAATCTGCAATTCAGAAACTGTCTTGGATTCATCCACTGCTGCACTGTTAAATCACATATTTGATGGAAAAAAGATAGTCTAAACATTAAGTTCAGTTATGAAGACTCAAACACGAGATCCAGCTGTTTCCATGAAGCACGTTTTGATAGATGAGACAGGCTTCAGAAAAAAACCCAACACTCCAGCAACCAGTACCACAGTGCATTTGACTAGAAACACTTTTAAAGCCATAACTTTTTAATTAAAGAAGTGACCCAGAATTTTAAAATATGAAAGCTGCCTCGCAAGATCTGGGAAGTGTCTGCCCCTCTTCTGAAGTTCAAGGATGAACCATGTATACCCATCTTCTTTTGTTGACAGCAGTAGTTTAGGATCTCATCCAAACAGCAGCTTTCATGGAGCAGCTCACATTCCTCACCATCTCAGGTAGATTTGGGCTAGACAGCTTATCTCTTAGAATAATTCTGAAATTAACACCATGAAAATTAACAGTTCTGTGATCTTTTATAGAGCTATTTTTTTCCCCCAAGTCACTTTTTTTCTTCTATTGTAATCAGCCACTATTCCTCTCAAGTTACTGATATATCACAGTGTCCATGCAGGCCCTGCCACTACAACTCGTGTTTCACCAGGACAAAAGGTGGTATAACAAATTTCCAAATTAGAGCCTTAGTTAACCACATACATGTTTGATCTGGAGTGGTTCAGAGGGGGCATCCAATTAGTAGTTTAGAAATGGCAACAAATCTTTACTACTAAATAGCATATTTTCCCCCCTCTGAGCCAGTCTGGGAAGCACCTCCGGTGAAAGTTTGCTGAAACACTTCTATGAGCTATATTCCCAGCTGGGCAAGAACAGTCCAAATGGATGACACTGATTTGATCAACTCGGTCATTAAGGGTGTTACTGCCAGCAGGGATATTGCACCCTTGGCCTGCCCTGAAAGCATTGATAGCCAAAACAGCTCTGAGGGAGACACCAATTAATCTCCCTCTTATCTTCCTGAGGACTCAGAAACTCCATAACCTGGCTGCTGCTTTCACTCCCAGTTTCCTCAGAGTTTCTCACTGAGTAACTTTTAAGTTCCCATTTTCAGAACCAGCCTACTCAATAAACTGGCTGGTGCAGCAATCTTCCAACACTGCTGCAGCAGAGGTGAACCCAAAGGAGTCTGACCCTGCCTGACAGCGAACCCTGGGAGCACTCAGTGCCTTAATAAATAATGCAGGGCAAGTATAGAGTAGGCATGAGAAGTGGGAAATGTGATATCTCAGTTCTGAAACCCAGGTGGACCAAGTCGGCAGTCTTGGATAGAAACAGAATAAGTGTGAGAAATCACTCATCCTTAATAAATACTAGTTTCATAGGCCTTGCTGGTTGTGAGAAGCATTCAGCTTCAGCAAGTCATTGAAAACAAAATGTGTATTTTTTCACTTCAGAGGATTTAGGATTTGATTAAGTACAAAAAGAGGGAGCTCGGTGAGTAAAAGGACTAGTCTCTCACTTCAGGGAATTCAGGTCGAGCCCTCTGTGAAATGAGTTCACATCACAGCTCAGCATCTCCAGCAGATACTAGCTCACATCACAAAACCACTGTAAAGGATTTGGCACAGTATGGCACATCTGAGGATTTCTGCTCAGAACGGGTGGAGGAAGGGAGGAGGCTTAGCTTGCATGAGTGCAGGACCCTTAGTTCCAGAAAGGAAGCCTATGGAGGTCTGGACAGGAAAGTCTGGATCATCTTTAACCTGGAATCACATCTGTCAAGTGGAGGCCAGGGGAGTTTTATTTTACACTTGAAATAAAATCCTTGTCCTCCTCTCTGGAGATGGCATTGTTGAAGAGAAGGACCAAGGTGCCCTGTGCAGGGACTTCTTTCAGACAGGAGGAGAGAAGATCTACACACAAGGGAAAAAAAATTCACCATGGGTGAACCAGTAGCCACAGTGACGTGTTGTGGGCTGTGTCAGACTAACCTCCGGCCAGTTGTAGGCAGGTCTTCCTGCTTCAGTGTGGCTCTGAGACTGCTCTGCAGCTATCAGATGAGCTCCCTAGGGTTCATAAAACCTAGCATACCACAGTGAAGCCACAGCTACATGCAGTATTTGGAAAAGCAAAGGCAAATAAACAAAACCCGTGAAGAGAGTGCAACTAAATTAAAATTTGCAAATGATGTAATTCTTCAGTTCCTGGGAAGAATTAAAGCATAGCAAAAAAGATCACTGAATTATAGAGTGAGAACATTCTCTTGACTTTCCTCAGCATCTCTATATAGGGGAGTTTCAGGTGTACTCATGGGGGACCTGGTCAAGCCTAGTTCCAACCTTTCTCAAAATCCATTTTCTCTCTCTCAACCCACAATGAAAATAAGCAAACATCCTTTTTTAGAAAAGTTTATTCAGGATGATTTTTCTGAATCCTTACACCTTGGTCACCTTCAGGGCTTGATATACTATCTAAAGCTTTGCTCTGTATCTCAGTGTATTCTTCTTTGGAGGACACAAAGCTCAAGGATGTATTCATTAAAAAAAACTACCATAAAATTCATATGCAGCAGGCTCTGAGCTCCAGGACCTTATAACTGCAGCTGTAAATGCTCTGCTGACATTTTGCAGGTGTGCCCAGTTCATGTTACAGCTGTGAGGACGTGGAGATGCCCTCTAGTGGTGTATCGATTTTAAATTTCTGCCGCAGCACCCCAAAGGTGCTCCCACATGGAGCACCATGTGCCCTCCTCTGCACTGCAGCCGGAAAAGAGAGGGGAGGAAAAGAGAGGAAAGCATGTATAACCTCAGTTCTGTGTAAAGCCAGGTTGAGGCATGACATTGAATCAGACAGCTGTGTTCCAGAGTTGCTGACCTTTCAAATCAGTAGGCCTCATGATAAAAAAAGAGCCTCCAGCTTGACCAAATGTGACCTTATCTCCAGGTCTCAGAAAAGGATACATTTTTGTCAGTCTTGGTCTCCCTTAATAATCATTCACCCTCTTTGCCTACTCATTCCCTTCCAACATTGACCTCTATCCCCAGACAGGTTCTCCATGAGAAGCATTCTCCAACAATTAGCTGTCAGAGTGTGCTAACTTTGCCAAGAATTGGGAATAAGCCATTCTGCCCTGTAAAAAAGACAGATCTTTGGAGATCTTCAGACAAGGCCAACCAGTCAAAACACCATTAATGAAAAATATGGGAACTTGATGGAAAATTTTCAACAGGTCCTTGTTACAGTTCAGTCCCTGTATGGGATTATTGTCAGGCCCTGTTTTCCTGTAGAGCAGCTGGAAAATGATCTAACCAAAGCTATGTATAGGGAACATATTTATCCCCTCCAAGAAGTACAGAGCAGACTGTAGCTTAATGTATTTAAAGTTATAGCCACAAAGGCATATGTAGACCAATCTGATGCATTCATCCAGTATTTAACTTATTACCACTTCATGTTAATAGATAAAAGGCCAAAAATCCCACTCTCCTCCACCTACTGCAGGCAGGTGCCATTCACCAGACATGCTCAGAAAGCAGCTTTCCCTTCCCTTACAGGGAAACTGCTTTTGACTCTCAGAACATGTTAATGACTAATTTTAGGAACTGTGGTCAAAAACCAAAGACAAAACCACCAGTCATTCCATGGCTGTTTATGATCCTGTCTTGTCTATCCCAACCATAGTGAGATGTTATTTTGCAAGTATAGCTGTAGCAGTTCAAGAAGTTACTGTGGATGGAGGCTCTTCAAATGAGCCTGACTCAGCTGGCACTGTGAAACAGGAGTGTTACTGCAGTTGCTTGTTCAAATTCACAAGAGTGTAATGAAGAGAGTGAGTGGTCATACCTTATACTATTTTAGGTAGCCCTTCAAGAGGACCCTTAACTATGGTCTTAGAGTATAAACCTTATCAGTTCTTGGAAGATTCAGCTAGATTGGCAGTTTAGATTACATTTTTAGCTGAAGGGGTTGTTCCCAGTATATTTGAAAGAGCTAGACACCACACTTTTTTTTTTTTTTTTTCTCCCAGAACACAATCATTTCTGGAGCACTTACAGGAACTGTAAAGAGAGCCAATAACGTTTGAATCCTGGAAAGAGGATCAATGATCTGTCCAGCCTAGTATATTGTTACATTATCAGTCAATCAGCCAAGTCATTTAAACTAGGAATGTAAAATCTTTTCTAGATAAACCCTAAAGATTTGTGCAGCACCTTGCGCAATAGTTGGGGCCACTAGAGTTATCAAACTATGAATAAGAATTATAGCAGAAGGGAGCAGTCACAGAACTCTGTTTGAGGTAGTATCAATGCCCAGACTGCACCTCTGAGGAGCCTTTTAGCAGGGTAGAGCTGCAGGATCAAAAGAAACAGTACAAATACATTGCAAAAATGTTTCCATTGAAAATGGCATCAGAGTCATAAGGAGACCTGAAGAAATGCTGTGCTCCTGATACCCTCAAGTCTTAAATTCCATGTCCTTGGCAATTTGCTTGGAGCATGTCAAAAGAAGATGGGTAACATGGGGAGGGAGGGGAACCTACATGGATTTAAGAGTTGCTCCATGCTTTTCAAGGAATGAATCATTACTGATGACCAACACATGGAGGGGGGTGGCCAAGGGCCCCCGAGGTCGTCTGATGCTCAAGGAACAGCATTATGAAAGCAGACATCTTATAAATAATTATTAAAAAAATCTGTTCCATTCTTTTGCACTGACCCCAGATGGGCAAGACAGCCCCTTAAAGATGGTCTTTCTCTGCTCAGTCAAAAATGGTATGAAAATGAAGCATTTGACAAAGAATCTGTGAGCTTTTGCAAAATACAGCCCAGAGAAGCTGTCTGACAAAGTCTTTGTGTATCTAAGCTTCAAGCCACTTGCCAACAATTATTATCATACAAAAAGGCCATTAGCTCTTTTATATTTTGCCTTCTACAGCTACTTCAAGTAACCCATTTTTGAGAAAGGAGCAAATGGGGAAACCACACAGTGCTAATTACAGCAGGGGAAGAAGCTTTGCTATTAACAGACTTTAAACATTAGTTGTGATTTCTACCAAACAGACTGTGCTGGTATACAACTAACTGGAAGACCCAACTCTTGGTGTTTTGGGTATAATTAAAATGTTCAGTACATCTCTGCCATGCTTCCAAAAAGAGGCATCGAGACTATGTGTTATGCAAAAGGATAAATATTCCCTTAAGGAAAATACTTCTTGTTAAAAGTTCCTACTCTAATGTTTTATTTTGGTATTTTGCTTATTTTTATAAGTGTGCTTTTGCATTGAAACTCTTTTTCTCTTCTGCATCCCTAACCAGACTTTCTCCAGCTACCTCTCACACACCTCTTGTGCTCCTCCTGCATGTACAAACCTCACTGAATGGAATTGAATTCAAGCCAAGAAATTCTTGCCTCTTCCTGGGTCCCATGCTACTACTCATGGGGCAGTGTGGCATGGTCTCTAGCAAATAAAAATACAGGATTTGCAACCACAGTGTGCCCTATCTTGAAGCATGAATGCAGCACTGTTTGGTTCCAGCTCCAGGGTAGCAGTCTGTAGGAAAGTGGCCTTGGGGACACAAGTCAGGGCTGTTAACAGCAAATGGGATTTTCTCCTGCTTCAGAATAGGCCCTTGGGCTTTGACATGAGAGAAGACACTAAATTTGCAGAAATGCAGACCAGTTACTTTAAACAATTCCTATTATTTGGTCCACAGTGGATATAGCTACAAGCAAAATGCAGGAATATGTAGAGGTAGCTGTGCTGCATTTAAACATGTTAACTCAGGCACTAGTAGATGTGTAAGCACAGCAGCATGCAGCCCAGTGCAGGGCTAATTTGCCCTGCTGCTTGTTTAATGCCAGCTTGTATAATTCCACAGTGATTTGCAGTAGCCATACCCAATTTCTAAATCAGTTGCAGCTGGGTATAGCCTTCTCGCCTGTATTGAGTTACATACCCTCCTTGTGCACTTGCAGCTTTAATGGCTCTGATCTGCGATGATGGCTCAGGCTGGATGGGGAAGGGGATTAAAATTTCTGTTCTTGGGGTAGTCTAGGACCCTTCCATAAGGGCAAGATAAATTGTCAACATGCATCTAATTAGGAAGTAAAACTGTTGGATGTTAGTTACTAAAGGGAAGGCCTATGTTTAGTTCTGTGCCAGTGTGGATCTATCAGAAGTATCCAGTCCTTAGACCAGAGCAGCTCAGTTCTGCACAGTGCTGTGTATCACTCCCACACCAGATCAGCAGAAGTCAGGACACACAGCACCCACTAAGTGTTTTATTCCTCTGGCCTTACTAGCAATTAAAGCCTCTTCAGGAGTCAAAACCTTAAATCCTCCTTGCATTATTTGCACAAAAAACCCCATCCTCCTGCCTTCAACATCCATATCCTTACTCCCACATGTAGTTTCTCAAAATTCCTCAGACAAGAAGAAGCCGTAAGTATTGTGCTTTAGGTTACAAAGTGAAGGTGAAACAAAGTAGTTCTGTCTATCAGACAAGCTCAGGAACACAACATGGGGAAAGTCTGTGCCTCTCAGCATGCTCAGTCTGCTGTTTACTGTATTGCTCTTATTACACCCAACTGTAGGAATAGAAAAGTCAGTGAGGGAACAGCAATACCTCCTGAAGGGAGCAGTCACTACAAAAATAATCAAGAAGTGCAAACTGACTCAGTTGGGAAAGTCAAAACAAGGCAGCATTCAGCTGGGCAGAACCACCACAGAGCCCCATCAAGCGACTCACACAACCACATGTCAGAGCCAGAGGCAACTCCATGGTCCCCAACACAACCAACTGCCTCAGGACTCATACAAGGAGCCAGATGCTCTGTCTGGGAATCACTCTTCCACAGGTTGACATCAAGATCCCAGAACTGTCATTTTGAGAAGAGGAAGAGCAAGTACAACATAGTGACATAAAACAAAGGTCGAACTGGACTATATTTGGGGTTGTTTGGTTGTTTTCTAATGCACCGAGTTATAAATAAAACACTTATTTCTGACATACTTCTGCTTTGCTGCATGACTGGCTTTCCTTATCAAAAGAAAAAGAAAAGTCTATGTCTTCTTTACGAATATTAAGAATGGGCCCCAATTACATGTTTCCCAGCACCACTGCCTCAGGCTTGAGAACCCAAGGAAACCAGCCCACATACTCCTTTACAAAACAAACCCTTAGATTACACCCTGATGAGGCAAACAAACCCCTCCCTGTCCTGCCGTGCAGACAGGACAGGAGAAGAAACATTTACATAGCTCTCTGCCCTACACTTCTTAGATAAGAGTCTGAGCCATTCTTGATTTCAGTAATCATGAACGAAGCCAATGACAATTGCGAAACCTAACTCAAAGGGAGCAGCCATCCTTGGAGGCACATTTATCCGGGAAAAGCAAACTTTGAACAGTCAACTCACAACACCAACTTGTTTACCACCAAACAAAAACATAACAGAATGACCAAGTCCAATTCCCTTGTGCTGATATTTTAACAGGAACAAAACTGAAAGGAAAGTGCTTAAAGTTTAACCTTACATTTGAAAGGACTAATCTTTGAAGTGGCATGTCCCCACAATTTTTTTCTGTCATTCTTAAGTGCACAACAACCAATGAAGTCCCAAGAACGAAGTCTGCATCAAAAATTAGGAAATTTGGGCAACTGGCAATTTAGTCTATAGATAGCTAAGTTTTGATATTGGGAAGCCGCTGTGGTGTGTTGACTTCAGCTCTGCTGGGTCATTTTTGCCTTGGTAGATTCATGCTGCTGCTACCATGGCTCAGCATTCCAGGACAGTGGAAAGAAATGCATATCTTGCAAGAACGCAGGAGACATTATGTTTCTGGCGTTTGGGCAAAATTTATTCATGTGCCTAGGTTAAAAAGAGTGCTTCCTCAATAGTGGAACAACCCAGACAACCTTCTTTGCATGAAGTACAATTTTGCTTTCCCATAACTACACCCAGTATTTTGTTGTTTTGTGAGAACACATCTGGTGCATGTATATTACACCAGACTTTTAAGTAGAACTGCACAAAAGGGGATTTGGGGAGATGACACCCTGCAGCAGCTCCATCCAGCAGGTGGTACAACTGCCACTGGTCTTTGCTCCAAATCCCACAAGAGAAAAAGAGAGATCCTGGTGTCCAAAGTAGAAATATTCAACCTAGAAGCAAAAAGTGCTTTTGCTTTGGTATCCCCACAAGGATCCCCTCAAGTGACTCTGTAGCAGCAGGCTGAATCAGACTAGATCAGAGCTGATGTGGCAGCAGTGACAGCACTGCCTGCTCAAGGCCAGCCACAGTGGGATGCACGCTGCCAAGCTGGACTCCGTGGCTGCATATTGAAACGGGGGCTGGCATCGTTGAATGTTTTGCACCTGAGCAGACAGACAGAGGGGAAACATCCCTGGCCATCAATGAATTTAACTGTGTGTGTCCTTAATGGGAGTGGAGACCTAAGGTTTTCTGCAGTATTACAATGACTGGATATACAGACTGGTCTATACGGGAGAAAACTCATAGCAACCACAACAGTCAAGCTGAAAAATGGTGAAAGAGAAGCAATTGCTGGCAAATACTATGTGTAAATCTATAATAACTTGGGAATCTTTTTATTTCTATAATCACAGTAAGAATGACAAATGTAATGCTTATATTTTCTGTTGATATCCCTTGTAATGTCTTTCAAACTAATAGATCCTCCATAATTCTTGGTATTGCAAAACCACACAATTCACCTTCCAACACAAAGCTGAAGCAGGGCCAATATGAAGTTGACCTTGACTTGAACTTAAAATGAACCACCTACGCAAACTCCTTCTAACATTCTGTGTCCTGGTTCTTAAAAAATGAAACTCGACCAATTCTGGTGTCAAATGTCAAACATAGCTTCAAAAACTCCAGACAGGTGCTCTGACATTTAGGATTTTTTCCTTGTTTCACTCATCACTTCACCTAGAGTAAATCTCCATGAAAACTGCATCTTTTATTGTAGTCACATCCCACTCATGTGATGACTTCAGAATATTCAAACATGCTATCAAATGTGTAAGAAATACAGTAGGACCTACATAGGTGTTCTAGACATGCTTTTTACATGTGCACTTAAAGATACTTTTAGAAAGTTGTTCTCTCTCATCCTGAATTTACCTATCAGACACATATGAGAATAAATGGATATGTTTCAAACTCTCGGTACTTTCAGTATTGTTTTATGCAGCACTGATCAGGTTTAAAAGGGTCATTTCAGAACAGCAAGATTGAGAAGAAATCACAGTAATGACAGATCTGTCCTGGAGTGTGGGAGGTGTCAACACTCAGACAGTGGAGGGTTGATAGTAACAAAGAAGGTGCTTTATCTGTTCTATGTTCACTATGTTAAATAGTCATATCTGATGACTCAAATCAGCTTGAACTGTGTGGGTATCTCACACAAGACTATTGCAATACCAATCCATAGATGCAGAGAGTTTGCCTGCAACACCATCTTTCCTTCTTACGGATGTGTTGAACGATCTATGCTTGCAGAGTATAATGGGAGAGTGTTCCAACTAAAGGACAGACCCCAAAGGGTTTTGTCTCCATCTCTAGTTGATCAGCTACAGCAGTTATTGCACCCACTGCCCATGTGCCTTTTTGATCAAATATCACAGGCCCCTTCCCATGGGTGTCAGTAGTTTGCACGTATGAACAGGTGCTGTAATATTTATGTAATGCACTCCTGGTTTCACTTTAGGTTAACAACCAGGCTGTGAATCAGGCTGAGCAGCGAGCCCTGCTGTGCCCTTTCTGCTCTGGGTCATAATCTCCAGCAGACAGACAGGAAGAGAAAAGTAGCAACACTTTTGCCCATGATAACTGACTCAGTTTGGGGGTGTCAATCTGGGCCTTTAGCAGTGTATAAGTGGACATTTACACTACAAAAGTTTTACTGATAATGACAGTACATTCAGGTAGCTATCTCACCTGGGGTAGCAGTTTATAAACTGCTTGTCCTGGCCTCAGTTATATTGCTATATACACAGACCAGCTAATCACTGGAGATCCCCTAGACTCAACACAGTCCAAGTGAGTGGCCACAAAGCAGTACATGAGATTTCAGG
The DNA here is from genome assembly GCF_000695815.1 of Acanthisitta chloris. Taxonomy (NCBI): domain Eukaryota; kingdom Metazoa; phylum Chordata; class Aves; order Passeriformes; family Acanthisittidae; genus Acanthisitta; species Acanthisitta chloris. Next base: position 23,972 of record NW_008687504.1, on the reverse strand, counting down.
GCACCCAGTGTTAACTCAGTCCTGCATGTCCATAAATAAAGTCCACATCTTGCACTTCAATTAATTCAACCCAAGAGTGAGAGTGCCTGATTCAGCACTGTCAGGTGATCACCCAGTGTTCATGAACACAGAAATGCACCCTTTGCACCAAGGTTGTTAAAACATGGTTATGTATGTGTGCCAGAAGTAAGTGCACGACAAACAGACACAGCTATGCTAAAATCAGCTGAGTATGCAGCAGCAGCAAAGCCAACACTCTGCACTGCAGCAGGCATGTGTTTTCTTTGAGCTTTCCTGCACAAGTGAGACTGAAGTTACCATGATGTATACACTAACTCATTCTGCAACCAGATATCTATTTGCTTTGTGGACATTTTGTTCCATGAGCAAGAAGAACCTAAGTCATTCTGTCAGGTTTAAAACACAGAGCTCTCCACTTTCAGGGGGTAAATGCTTCCAAGATGTCCTGGAAGTTGGGCACATTTCTTTAAAGATATTTAAAAATCACAACTGGCAATTGTGAACCCTTCCTTTAATAATCAAGACTCCTAGAGTCCCTCAAGCACTTTCATACTGAATCAGCCACAAGATATATTTGAAATGTCAAGGCAGAGTTTTGTTTAAGACTCCATCATCAGGAGGAATGCTCTTAGCTGGACAGCACAGCAAATAAAAAAAAAAAAAACAGAACTAGGAAAACCGAATTTTCTGTCAGTATGAATGGTAAAATTTCTGAACAATAAATTATTAGAAATAATAACTTGAACGTAATCTTAATTATATGAAGTACAAATGTTTCAATCATTTTAAGTTGAGCATCATTGTAAATTCAAAAATATATTTGATTCTTCTATTTTCTTTATCTCCATTTTGTATTCCCTTGGAACTTTACCAGAGTCAATTCTACTATTTTAACAATGTTAATTTGTGCTATCTGTTACGGATTTAACACAAACCTCACTGTACCTAGTGTTCTGTCTATGTACCTAACTCCCAGTGTCAAGTGATCACCTGGGATACTCAATATTCTTTATTCTGTAAAAGAATATAATAATAAAAGGAAATATATTTCCACCTTTCAACACTGTGATGAAAAGTTCCAAAACAGAAGCAAAATGTTGTCATTGCCCTAAAAAAAGTACTCAAGATTTACTATTAAAAATGTAATGATTTTGGGACCTTCATTCATGCTTTTTGAATACTAGGAACCATAAAAATGTACTTTACCATTTTAAGCTATCTAGATAGCCCAGAATAACTGATCCACCTCTGAGTGATTTGGATTTTCTTCTGCCTCTAACATCATTCATGGAAGATCCATAACTCCCTCCTTGTGTTCTCTATACAGTTATTGAGTCCCTGTTCTTTTTTCCTAGGTCAAGAAGATTACTTGTCTAGGGCTCCCAGTTAGCCTCCTTTGGAGGAAGAAGTCTTTAGAGATATTTTTTTAATACAGATGGTTAATTTTAAGGAAAAAAAAGTATTTTGGATATATTGAAAGCTAAATTAGATTCAAATCAGTGAGACTGTATAAGTGAAGTAGACGAAGGTAAGCTACATGCTTCTTCTCTGCCCCCAAACTATATCCCAACAATAATGTCATTTGTAGCTAGAGTTATACAAGGTGTGGAAACAGCTTCATTAAAATCAGTGTGAGCTTTTATACTTCAGTAGAACCAGGATTTGATCCAGAAAGTTTTACTTCTCCAACTTTGCAGCATTAGAGCATTCAATTAGAATACATTCTATATGCACAAAGACATGTCTCAAAAAATCAGGGAAGGTCATCCTACAGGATTGTAACACACAATGTTTAACACCCTCTAGATTTGCTCTAGACCCCAATGACTGCATTAGTTTTCATTGACTTTTCTGGATCAGAATCACTCTGAAAGAAGTCCAATTAATTTCTTGAAAGACTTAGAAGTGAGCGTGTATGAGACAGAAGACTATTCTTTATCTGAGCTATTGTTACTAATTATCTCCCATTCCCATTCATATTTTTAACAGGATGCTACAGTCACATCACTTCATCATTCAACACTGCAAACACACTTGCTTTTTCACTTCTTCAATATTCTTAACTTTTAAAAATGAAAGCAGGAAAATCTGCCTGTATCACTGGACTTAATTATATCACTGCTAGGCTGCATCCCTGACTTGTGCCAGAATATGACATAGCTGTCAAATATAGGCAAAGGGTATTCAATTACACACTGGAGGTGAGCAGAGTTTAGCAAACAGGGTACAGTGAACAAAAAATATAATAAAGGACAAAGAGGAGACAAGCATTTTATGTAGGAGATGAACTGCCTGCAAACCACAGATTAGTGTTAAATCCTGAACTTTAGTGAGCAGGCGATGAGCTGGGTTCATCTAACACCAACAAACATGATATAGCTACAGGGTATTTCACCCTGGTTAAATACCAGATGAATTAAAGGCTGTTGCCAGCAGCTGTGATGAATGTCACTGGGATGCCATCTGATTGCTCTCTGGGTCTTATGAGTGAAGTATGTCGGCTCCTTCTTTGTTAAGGTCAGCATGTATTTCTAATGGTTCATCTGCAGGGCTTCGCTGAAGGCACCAGTGAGAACACAGGTGCTGGAAAATGTCTCTTTCATGCAGCACAGATGGCAACAAGCAGGACTGAATAGTGTCAGGAGGAACTTTTACATCAACATGTTTGCAGTGTGGAAACAAGACTCGCAGATCAGGACATAAACTGACAGGCATTTGTGGATGGGACGAGCTTATTGCCAAGGAACAGGCTTTTTATTTAACTTGCATATACAAATTATTTTCCTTGAGTTACATGCTTCTGAAATTCAGAGGCTTGCACGACTTTTAGATAAAGGTGTCATCTCCATGACATCTTCATCAAATGGCCAGAAAGAAAACTGAAGGCCCTGAGGTGAAGATGCCCAAGTTGCACATCACAGCTCCAAAGGTCTCGGCATCACATGTGGATCTGAACCTGAATGGCACCAAAGTAAGGGGTGACATGGATGTTACCATTCCCACCAAAGGAGCTGATTTGAAGGGTCTTAAACTAAAGCTCAAAGGTTTTTTATTTCACTGTACAAAAATCCTACTATTTTAAGAAAAGAAGAAGAGATTGCTGCACCTCAAATCCTACATTCAGTTTTGGGCCTTTCACTACAAGAAAGACACAGGTGCTGGAGCAAGTCCAGAGAGGGGCAAAGAAACTGGTGAAGGGTCAGAAGCACAGGTCCTATGAGGAGTGTCTGAGGGAGCTGGGGTTGTTTAGATTAGAGAAAAGGAGATTCAGAGAGGCCCTTACTGCTCTCTACAACTACCTGACAGGAGGTTGTAGCAAGCTGGGGTCTCTAAGGTAACAAATTCAGTTTTGGGCCTTTCACTACAAGAAAGACACAGGTGCTGGAGCAAGTCCAGAGAGGGGCAAAGAAACTGGTGAAGGGTCAGAAGCACAGGTCCTATGAGGAGTGTCTGAGGGAGCTGGGGTTGTTTAGATTAGAGAAAAGGAGATTCAGAGAGGCCCTTACTGCTCTCTACAACTACCTGACAGGAGGTTGTAGCAAGATGGGGTCTCTTCTCTCAGGTAACAAGTGATAGGACAAGAGGAAATGGCCTCAAGTTGCACCAGAGGAGATTTAGACTGGACATCAGGAAAAATTTCTTCACAAAAGGGTTGTCAAGCATAGGAACAGGCTGCCCAGGGAAGTGGTGGAGTCATTATCCCTGGAAGCGTTCAGAAAACATGCAGATGTGGCACTTCTGGACATTGTTTAATGGTGAACATGGAGGTGGTACTAGGTTGAAGTTTGGACTTGATGAACTTATAGCTCTTTTCCAACCTTAACAATTCTATGATTCTATGTTTAAAAAAAAATCTCATGCTGAGAAAGGACTGATGTTTGCCTGCTTTCAAGGCTTGCAAGGTCTTAGATACAGGGTTTGGAAACCGTGATTCAGAGAAGGGGTTATGAGCTTTTTAACACTCCTCATCCTCTCTGAATGATTACCTTAATTCATCTCAGCGCTCCTATTCCTCTGTTCTTCTTTTGTACAGAATAAAGTGAAGGTTGGTTTTTACAGTGATGTGAAATTTCAGGCCACTCACTTTCCCATGCATTCTCAGCTCTTGCTCCTTCAGTCTGTCTCTACAGATTACTGGCAAGGGAATCATTCCTAAATTTTTGTCATAGTCAACAGTTGTATACCAAACTAAACACCCTGCTGCATCTTATTGTTCCTCAATGAATAAATAGGCAGATGTGTTCCTCCCCTGGAACTTTCATTTTCTTGTAAAAAAATTTTTTTAAAGTACATTTGATCATTATTACCAACAAGCCAAATCATCTAGCTGTCCCAATGACAGAAAAACAAGCTCCAATTAATTCCCCCAACTTTTTCACTAACAATCTTTTGAAGTGAGGATAACTAAGACTTCATCTACACACAACAGTAATCCTAAATCCTGGATGTTGATAACAGCTAGAGGTAAGTGTAGTCAACCTGGAGCTTTCCTTGACTGAATGAACTTGCTCATTCTTGCCAACATCTATCATGAACGAAGTGCTGGGAATCTGGCCACATCCAGATGAGGCCTAGTAGGCAAGCTCTGTTGATTAGCTCATTAAGACTAACACTCTTCTGGATGTACTTGGCTTCCATGAATCAGTTGTGCTGCATGCATGCATGGACTCTGACTCTCACACATGCTCTCCATGCTTAGATCACACTGTACCACATGTGCAGTGAATCCCCAGTGTCTGAGACATGTTGAAAAGCCACAGATGCTTCTCTGCATGTATGCAGTGATCACTTTTCTGGCCAACTGGCAATTGATTACTGCCAAATGTGGGCACTGGCCTCTCTACAAGATGGTTAATGCTGCCATTTGGACATTAGAAACATCAGTGTAAGTCCCTTTACCTTATTTTCCTCTTTGCACCAAGTCTCTCTAATGTCAGATCTAAGGAGGACAGAATGGGTGTTTATTTGGAGCCTCTTGAGGTGCAGGTAGCAAGGTTGACACAATATAATTAGGGTTAACTCAGACATTTAGGAAAAAAACCCACCCCACCATTTTAAATAATGAACATAATTTCATTGATATCTATAGGAAGACCCACTCTTGGGGCTTGATTTTACAAGACAGCTATGGCTTTCTACGAGCTACTGTGCACATCAGATCCAGTCTGATATAAGGCAGACTAAGTAACTAAAATTGAAAAAAAAAAAAAAAAAGGAAAAAACCCAGTATAGTTTTCTATTGTTACAGTGAATTAAACTGGCTCGTGGGAGAGCCCAATGACTGCTACAGCTGGAATAAGGGAAGGAACATGGACCAAGAGAAGTAGTGAAGAAAGAGCAGGGGTGGTCTAGCTACTTTGTCATGGCAGCTGTCTGTGGCTTCAGCATCATACTGAAAAGTACCATAATGAATACATGGCAGGAAGCAACCAGTTCAAAACCAAATCAGCATATTTTGAATTAATGACGCAGAAGGTTATTGCAAAACCTGTCATGTCATTTAACCAAAGATTTACTAAAACACCCCTCCAAAAAACAACTCACAAGCAAAAAAAAAAAAAAAAAAAGAAAAAAAAGCTCCAGTTACAAATATATTTTTTAAGCTCAAACTAATGACAAAAATGTATAATGGAAGATATTCCACCCTGAGCAAATACATAACTAGGGAAACCTCACTTAGTGTGAGCACTCTCTCCTACACAATGTGTCTTGGCACAGGTGTCCTCTTTGCCCCTTCTCTGTTCATTCCTCCCACCATGGAAGAAAGGTGAAAGCTTCACAGCCCTGCCACTTGATCATGGCTTCCATAGCAGTAAAAACAGAACTCAAAGCAAAGATGGACAAGTTTTAATAACAAAATTACTGTCACTAATTCTGCAAAACTCCCATGTGACAAATATCACCAGGGTCAATCGAAGCATGTTGGGATTTTTGCAGTGGTGTGGAGTTATATGTGTTCCCAAAACTAGGACTGGGCTCAAGAAGCCAGTTTCCAGCTTCCCAACTCCAGCAAATCATTTACCAAAACTCTGAACAGATAGTGAACCATATGTTTCAGGAGGAGATAAAGCTCATGCCACTTGACTTAGTTTTGGGTGCTTCTCATACAGAATTGTTTCCATGACAGTTTACAGTCCTGGTGAGATTCTTGCCCTGCTTCTACAGCCATACAGGGCAGAACCAGGGCTGACATTCACTGCAGCAACTGCCCCAATTCCCAATCACATCAGTTTCTCCTTGCTGTAAGGTTGGCAGTTACTGAATGCAACAGAAACCACCAAGTCGGTTCCTTACCAAGAGAGGCTGGTAACAGTCCAGTAGATCTGTGTGGGACTGACTCAGTTACCTTGAAAACCATTTTGTGGTGAAGTGAAAGAATGATGCTGTGTTACAGGACTTGGCCTTTCATTTAATTCTCTCCATTAAACTGTTCATTTACACTTTGAAGGATATGGACCCTGAATGCTGAAAGAAAATTACTAAGGGCATATTTTTCTTCATCTTCACAGCACATAATTGTTCTATTTCTTTTTGACATATGTAGAATGTTACTGACTTAAATTACTTTCCTTCATACTTCTCACCCCTCTCTCAATCTTCCCCTATTCTTTCCCATTTTCTCTCTTACCAGAAGAGGTGGGCTGAAACTCATAATGAAATGAGACCCAAAAGAGCTGACACACAAGCAAGGACTCCTATCTGTCACCTACAAATGGAGATACAAACTCCAGCCAAAGAGCAGAATAGGTGTTTGGGTCAATACTGTCTTAAATCACTGTAAACAAATCCATTAGAGCTCACCTCTCAAAAGGTCTCAAACTTTCCCCATATCCTCTCTTTTTTTAACAGCTTCACTGACTTCAAGTTATTCTACTTTCAATTTTCATTTCTTAGTAAAGGCCACCACTAACAGAAAACGCAACCAATTTTTACTTTAAATGCTTGTCTGGTTATGATAAGCAAATCCCTTTAGTAATTTCTGTGAGTTCGGAAACATCTGATTTATTTTTCAGTATGTAAAATGCATTTTTCCATTTGGCTCTGGCACACCGAAAACAACAGCATTGCGAAGTTTCATGTTTTCACAAGTGATCTCTGATTCTTGATGCCTAAATTTTTGCATGCCCAGATGTGGAAAAGGAGACTTATTTCTCAAAGCTGTTCATGCATTGTAGCTCTGAGAAGAACCACGAGCTATACAGATCCTGTAGTCTGTCATGTCCTACTTTCAGTCCAGACACCAACCAGAATGAAGCCCTCACCCTACATATATATAACAAACACGTTACTAATGCACATGCTGAAGGACAGAGCTTGTTGGATCAGGAGCAGCACTCATTGCTTTGCAGAATCAAACTCACGCTGTGCAAGCTAAGCACGCACACACATTTTGCACTAGAGTGTGTTCTCAAAGCAGCATTGTTAAGTGTCTGCTTTTCCTGTGCCTAAGCTGAGGGGGCCCTTGAAGTCACACAAATGAAAGGACAGCTGATAAAGCTAAGTACAGGGCACTAAAAAGCACCTGAAATTATTTGGAAAGAGGGTATGTGGGCTTTGTGAGCTACCAGAGATTTCTTATAAAATGATCCAAAGTAAAAAATGCCAGGCTTGTTTTCCTCCAGTGCGTTCTATTTTGTACAAATGTTATTTCAGTAAAAGCAAACCAATGTTGCAGTGTAATATTTGCAAACTATTTCCTTCATGCTAGCTTTTCATTTAGTGTTATTCCTTTGCCTTCAATGTGCAAAAAAACAAGATGAAAAGGAATTACTGAAGGGAAAAAAAAAGGAAAGGAGAGAAACAATGAACTCCCACACTACATAAATATCTATAGCACCAAAGTTTTGAATTGGATGACATCACAATAGAATCTAAAGTTAAAACATGCCTAAAATTCCTGAGTAAGTAACAGAGATGTTTCCTTTCACACAAGATGCCTCAGTGGACTCTCTGGAATTAAAAGGTGGAAGACTAAGCTTCTCTGAGTCAGTAACCTACAGGAACTATTTTGCCATATGCTACATTATGCTATGCCATAGACAGAGGCTAAAGCACAAGAGTAATGGAAGAGTAATGCAGAAACACTAGCACTACAAAGCAGCACAATGCTGGTGTAAGAAGCTGGGAAACCAAAATATATTTAAACTGGTGAAAGCAAAGGGAAGGGAATTTCAGTTTGAGTTGAACACTCACACTATAATGTGATTTCACTGTCTGATGGTTGCATCTTTCTGAAAGCTGTCTGCAAAAATGGGGGTGGGATGAGAGACAGAGTAAAACAACAGTGAAAATACAAAAGATACAGGATTGGATTTTGCACTGTATCCATTGCTGGTTCACTTTCATCCCACTGAAGCTAATTATAAAACCTTCATTAATCCAGCAGAGCAAAGCTATAACAGGGTTGTGTCCTTCCAAAAATTTTATTCTTAAAAAAGCTGTCTGCAAAAATGGGGGTGGGATGAGAGACAGAGTAAAACAACAGTGAAAATACAAAAGATACAGGATTGGATTTTGCACTGTATCCATTGCTGGTTCACTTTCATCCCACTGAAGCTAATTATAAAACCTTCATTAATCCAGCAGAGCAAAGCTATAACAGGGTTGTGTCCTTCCAAAAATTTTATTCTTAAAAGAAATGTAGAGACTGCTAGGAACCCCCAATCAAACAGCATGGAAAAACACCCTCTTTCCTTATAGCCAGTGAGGAACTTCAGTTGTCTTTCTTCTGAAGAGAAGCTAACTCTCTGAAGTAGGTAATGGCAGTGAATCAGCACATTTGCTAGACAAGATGAAAACCAGGACTTTCGCCTTTGCTGTCTGACCCTTGAAATTCTTCAGACAATTACTGCAGTTTGCTGTTTGTATAGAGAAAGTGTGGTCAGGAAGAAAAAGACTTCCCCCTCCTGAGGACACCTGTTCTGAGAAGCTCTGATAAATTGAATATGCATAGCACAGAAGAGGCACTTGCAAAGTGTTAAGTAAATCACCTAACAAGTAACAAGGGAGGTGGGAAGAGGAAGAACGGAAGGACACAAGACAGACTATAGGAGAAATTAAAGCATACACAGAATGCCACAATGAATACGTAGACCAATATTTAAGCTGTTTGATTTTTTTCCCTTTAGAAGAATGTATTTCTTTCACAGGTTCCACAAACAAGGAATGATTTTGTTTAATCTTTCCATCTTTCCAAGCCGGTTGATTGAAATGAGAAAATACTCCATGTCATCCTTACAATTAGTTTCTATTTTAACTAGGGAGAATTTAATTTCAAATCCAAAATTTTTACATTTCCCACTTACTCAAATTTGTGACTTTTCAGAATTTGTTCCTTAACTGTAGCTCATTCTGATTATCTTACCTCCCTGCAGGAGTCATTCTAGAATGACAAGATATCAGTTAAATAAAAATTCAACTTACTGAACAGCTCAAATATCTTCCCCTCAGGCAGCTGCATTTGATGCCCAAGACTTATTGAAACACAGCCTAGGTTTATTGTATTATCATAAAATGCTATGCATACCCTCCTGATTTTGTGACTGTTAAGACTGAATGCTGAAATGAGATTTGAGCAAAATTACATACAAGATTTCTGAAAATATGGGAAAAACCTCATATCTGAGATGTTCTAATAACCTGCCATCACATGAAAGGAGAGATCTGCTTGCCCCTTGCTGTACCACTAGCAGTACATCCCAACCCCATATCACCTCTTCCAGTTTTACACTCCCACTTATGGCAGCAGCTCTGGAGCTAATTTGATTTACAAATTCAGCACTGAACTATTTATACTTTTGCTGCATAATGACCTGTTGGTTCAGTGAGTTCAGTCACTGCAGTATGGGATCAGAAGACCAGCAGAGGTGGTGCAGGGTGGAAAGGGTGCCAATAGGTCAGCTTCAGTGGTATCATATAGCTTAAAAATTAGGTGTTCTTTTCAGGCTCTTGCTGTCTTTAATATGTGTCTTTAACATATATATTTGCTGTCTCTAATTGCTAAGAGGGAACTTAGCCCTTCTTTTGTCCAGTATACTCAACACCTTCATCTCTCACTCGTCTCAGTGAGAGCAGAGGGAAGTCCTGGCAAGGCTGGGCTCCCTGAGATCACATGCACAAAATGCCTGTCCTGACAGCTAACAGGGAAGTCATTGACAAAAGTACACTGCTCAGTGCCTTCTAAGCCCACCTACACACTATTTGTCCCACGCTTATATGTGTGTTGCATTTGCTTGCTGTTTAAAAAAGGAAAACCTGTGGTCACCCCAAGCATAGATATGATTGGTTTTGGTTGGTAAAGTGTTTGCACTTTGCTAGAGGAACCTCTGCCCAACTGAGGCTTATCGTTGACTTCTATTAAGCACAGCAGGTAGACCAAATTTTTCACACATAACACCTATATTTAGCACCAAATTGACATGAAGGACTACATGACAGCAGGACGGCACTGAAAACTTTTGCTGGTAAAGCAGTGTGTAGCACAGAGCTGGGTAGAGGTGTGATTTTAGTGCAGCATTGCTAACGTCAGCAAGAGTGCAAGCACAGACAGTTTAAAAACTACTTCTTGCCTGTAGCTTATTTCATTCTGGCAACGAATACAAAATGTAGCAAAAGGTGTTTTGCTGATAGAAGTTAGGGTGGACATCTGTAGCAATCTTGACAAAGTGGGTGCACAGCTGTGAATCACATCGTATCACACAGGCAGGTGTCTTGGGCTGGTTCATACTACAGGGAAAGGGACAGGAGCAACAAAGCATTGTTAGTCCTTCTGGCAAAGCTATTGCAGGTCAAAGCTACATCTTCCAGAGGGGAAGGCAACAGTAGGACTACACCAGAACCCGGTTTATGCAGGAAGATGGGCCTCAGGCTTGATGTCTTGCCATTGCCAGAACGCCACAGAGCTCAGGTAGTGCAGAATTTGTGAAAATTTTAGATGCTAAAATTGGAATATTTTCTGGCAAGTTTTAGGCATCCGCACTTTACATATATATATATATATGTTCTGAATAGCTGGATTCCTAAGTTTGTCCACACAGAGACAGTCTGAGATACTTAAAGTAGCTTCAAGACATCTCAAGAAATAAATAGGATTAAGGCTGAGCCCTACCTTGTATGTGTGTGTGTGTGCACGTGTGTGTGTGTGTGTGTGTGAGAGAGAGAGAGAGTGAGAGAGAGAGAGAGAGAGAGCAAGAGAGAGGAGAGAAGGAGGAGAGACAGATCCTTTTCCTCGTAAGTGTGAAGGAAAGCTACCAACATACCACTTCACATAAACATCACGTTAAGCCCTACTGCTGTCAGGGCTAATTGAAATTTACAGGATTGGTACTTCCAGTATTAACCCAGGAACTGTCAAGCTTCATTATTTCCAGTGGAGTCTGACAGTCTTGTCGTAACATTATGAAGTGTCAGTCTCTTTTCCCTTGATGACAAAGAAATAACATCTGCATTTCCCCACCCAATAAGGCTAAAAGGGTATGAAAACTACTGTTATGGTCAGTACTTCAGTGTTCTCAGCATCACAATGGTCCAGTCACTGCATTTGTCATAAATATAAAAGAAAAAAAAAGGAACTCTGTTTACTTTATCTTTAGCTTTGTCTTTTCTGTTGAGCCAAATGAATACTACAATTTCCCCTTAACAGAAACAGTGCTACAGTTAACAATTTTGATTAAAGGACTATCCAGAAAAGTCCTTTCTTCCTTTGTTTACAACTGACTGAAGGGACTGAGGTTAGCAAAAGGCAGACAAAGCAAAGCAGCATTTCATATTCAGAGACCTGTGTTCAACCAAAAGCTTGGAATGAAGTAGAGCCTGTATCCAGTACAAGCCTTTTCTATTGTATCAGATTCTGAAGGGCTGTTCACAGAGATTAATTTAATGACTTACAAAAAAAGAATAAACCCCCTATAATAACATGAGTTGAAGCCTAATACAAATTTCCCCACACAGATCTTTAACCATACTCTATGAAAGCCACTACTGGTCTTTCCACCAGTATCAGTGATACTCCTGCCTTGCTGAGAAGTTTATAGGGCCAGATGTTCCTTGGTAGAAAAGAAGGGATATATATTTATATCAGAAAAAAAACCAACAAAATATAACAAAAAGCCACACACAAAACCTCACAAAAAACCTTCTAGGGCTTCTCAAATTCAAGAACTTTCAAACTAACTTTCTGACAGTTCACTTAAAATTACCCTGGCAGGTAGCAACACCAGATGGGTTGAGCAATGTTCTCTGACACCGGCATGAATGGACAAATCTATCATCCTCAGAAAAAAATAATTGGAGGTAGCATTATATTATATACTTCTATGACAGGTACCACAAAATCTTGCTACAGAAGTCAAGAAAACTTATCTAAAATGAAAGAAGTAACAGTTATATTTTCTCAGGTTGAATACAAGTGCTAAGCTTTTGCTTCTGTGCCCATGCACAGATCTGATCCATAGGACAGCCTTTTGAAAAACAAGATTCCACTTCTCACTAGTGATGCATGCAACATAGACAGCCAGAGAATGCAGCTAACAGTGCAAACCAGTTAAGCCAAAATAAAGTACAATATACCAAATCTGAAAAAATTGCCCTCTACAAAGAGTCTGAGTTTGGCAGTTTCATCACAAGTATTTCCTTCTGTCATTTTTGCTCCTGCAGTTTCTTGTCTCAGCTCCTTTTTCCCCTAATGCAAATTGCAGTTGAATGGGTGAACCTAAAAACAATGCAGTACTTTGATTCAGCCTAATGGAGTCAGAGTTGGTTCCAGCAAGTAATGGCTTGTCTGTAATTGAGCCACAACATAGCACTCACAAGAGAAGAGGGGACCAAGAGACTTGGGCCTGTTGTGCTGTTTTGCACACTAACTGTTACAGAATGAACATTACCACCTACACATGTATAAAACACAGAGATCTCCAATGTATCTGTCTATGCATGTGTAGAAAACATTAAAAACCAGTGGATCAATTTACCACTGCTCCATCAGATTACCTGAGATAACTGCCAGCTGTGAGATATTCATTTTTATTGTTACGATGCTCAGTGCTCCAAAGCTTAATTAAGGTATTAATTTGAACGTACATAGGCTAGCATCTATTCTCACATTCAATAGATAAGTGGCTAAAAGAATTAAAATCACTTGTGTGATCATAAGTACAACAGACCTCATGTCTCTTTTCATAAACATTCAGAACTGGCATGTTTTCAAACACTCAAAAACTTTCTGAACAAAAAATGGATAGAGGTTCAGTGAGGACAAGAGAACATAAGTAGTTTGATGAAGCTGAGAGGAAGAACATATTTCTTGGTTCTCTTCCATCTCAGCAAGTTCAGCTCTAACAAAAAGCACAAAACCAAAGGTCAATGATCATCATTCTAGCTCCCGTTGACCTAAACGCTCTGTAACTACAAGGGTAATTGATAAAATTCCAAGTAAAGTATGTGATTAGAATCACAGAAACAACCGTGACAAACTCAGCTAATCCATTTATCCTCTTTACCTGCAGAGAAGCAATGTTCATAAGGACAGGGAACAATCTATTTGACATTCAGGTCCTTGTGACTGAAGAAACCAGGAAAAGATAGAATAACAGTGGAAGTCCATTTAAAATGCACAGTACAGGAGAGTTCCATTCACCAAGGGCAAGCTGAACATTCATTTACTTTTGAACATATTAAAAGATTTAAAAAATTTGAGGGAATTTTTTTCCACACATGTTGTGACTAGACTGCAAAACTGTCACAGGAAGCAAGAACACAAGAAGATGCAATAGTGGATTGGACTTTATTATACAGATATCAAGAGAATCCATATATATATCATAACCAATTATAAAATTCTTGAAGGGATGCTAAACCTGGTTCACCAGAACTTAATTATTAGAAGATAAGGTACAGCTTAGTGTTGTTCACTGTCAGCTACTGGATGCTGTGCTCTAACTGTAGGTCTGATCTAGTAAAGCAATTTCCGTCTTTCTTATTTGGCTGAAAGATTCAAGCTCATTCACACATTTTCACATATGTGTATCCTTTTGATAATCATAAAGTAATTTACAGCCTTTGAAAACCATCCATAAGTGAGGCTTTACTGGCACATACCTAATCCCACATTTGGCATCTGTTGCAAATATTTTTCAGGATATGAACAATTAATGGTATAATTACAGTTTTCATATTGGCTAATAGCTTTAACTCTAGACAGACATTTAGTTTTTAGATTTAGCAGCATTTAGCAGTATTTAGCCTTGAAACAGACTGCAGTGTTTGAAGTGTTAGCTAATAATTAATAACTGTTTTGTTCGTTGTAAACTAGTGTTTAATAAGCAATAACAACAACAAAAGGAAGCAAAAAACATGATCAAACAGTATTTCCTGAGTGTCTTTCAGTAGCTCTGTAATTGCCCATCATATTTTTCTCCTACTTATATAAACTATATGAATGTATATATACCATGGTAAATGCTGATATATCAAGAAATTAAAGGGAAAAAACCCCACATGTTTAGGCTGGCAAATTCATTTTGTGAAAAACAAGAAGTCCAGGCAGAGGATGAAGACTATTTTCACTTGAAACAACAGAACAATTGGTTTGGAAAACAGAGCTTAATGTGTGAGCTGGCAGCTATCCAAGTATCCCAGAAATATGATCATTTTCTTTGCTCAGATGCTTCCCAGTCTCTTCCTGAGCTCCTGGTTTATTATGACAGAGGAAAGCTGCATAGTCTAACCTCTCACCATGTTTCGTGATCCTTTGTAGGAAACAATTTTCACCTGAAGGTACAGAAATAAGGGAATGTTGTTTTGATTCCACAAAACATAATTCTTAATTGTATAGATAAATTGGCTGTGAGATATATGTTCATGGACTGGTTTTATTTTTTGTGGGTGTACTTCCTTTCAACTACCATTCTCCATTTTGGTTTCCTCCTCTTTCTATTTTTGCCTCATTCAAATGCCCACACTTCAAAGCATCTCTGTTCTCCAACACTTGGTAAGAATGTAAGACAAACACTGTTGATAGTTTTCCTTAGCAGTGAACCTGATGGATTTCCTAATGGCTATTCCTATGATTCATACTTTTAAAAATTTGTATATGATTGACACTCTGAAGTATTGCTATTTGTTATATACACACTCATCCATTTTCTTTTCACACATCAACCTCCAATACCACACTGATTTTGCACTCTTCTGAAAGCAATGCATTAAGCTGAAAAATTAACAGATATCTTCATTCTTGTGCAGCTAAACTCACAGGGAATCAGTTGCCAATAAAAGTAGAAAAAATAACTGCTTAAAAGTGTTAAAGATGCTAATTGAGTTCCAGTTAACTCGGCCTGGCTGAAAGCCAGCATATCTACTAAGGCACTGTCAGGGAGCAAAGATCTATGTGCTGCTTATATTCTGCATATGTTTTTCCTAATGACAAAAAATGGTTTGGAAGAGGAGCAGTAGCAACGTGTGCTAAACAATTTTTTTCTCTTTGCCAAATCATTATTGTCTTATGATTAAATTGTTATTATCATTCAATGACCATGATTTAAAAACAAAGAGTGAGCAGAAAATGATGCACATTATAGGCAAGACCTTACTGTAGAACAAGGAAATTCTATAAGTACTTTTCATTAAGTACTATTTGCAGTTCCATACCTAAAAATGACAGAGTAAAGTAGAGGAAGTATGTGGAACAACAAATAATTAAGTAGAGGGAACTACTCCTTTGTGAGAGACAGAAGAGGATGGGACTCCTCAAGTTGGACAGCAGATGGGTGAGGAGTGGAGGACAAGTTTAGAAGCTTATGATGGCAATAGACAAGGTGAGTGGCTATTCAGCAAGTCCCAAACTATTTGAACTATGGAGTACACAACAAACAAGAGACTCACCTAGAAATTTTTTAAAAGTAATTCATTTGTTTTTAAACAGCAGAAAGCTATTGCCATGGGCAGTTGTAGATGCAGAAGATATCAATAATTTCAAAGAGGACTGGATAAATTCATAGACAACAGACCCATAAGCAGCACTAAAACAAATAGATAGGGATGCATTCTCCAACATGCCCTGTTCAGCAGTTGTGGATGGTGAGGAAATGCAAGAGGATAAGACCATGGAGAGCAGCTAGGCGTGCATGTTGTTCCCAAATAGCATCTGCTATTGTCACTGTGGGTGGGAATAGACTGGACAGGAAATCAAGAATTGCCCTGTTGGGTTAGACCATTGCTAATGCCATCATCACATCCTCTATGCTCCTATATGCTCATCCTGTATCCTGACTTCTATATGCTTGTACCACTCCCAGCACAACAAGTACCTCTCCGTGTCAAAGACTCAGGGAATCAGTATAACTTTAAGAAGGTACACACAGGCCTACAGAAACTATGTATAACACAGTTGCTGAAGGCATGATGCAGTTTCGAATTATGTGACAACATACTTTGTTCCAATTTCCCCCCTAACAACATAGCATCCAGAACTTTCAATAATGCATGTATTCTACCAGTGAGGCATGTCTAGTTAGATGTGATATCTAACTAGATGTGATCAGTGAGGCATGTCTAGTTAGATGTGATTAGAGGCGATAATGCCCTATTAACCTTAGGTTCTACTTAAAAAGGTAAAGCAAATACATCCACACAAAAACAGTGTTTGTTTAATAACTTCTGCTGGAAAATCAATACATTGCTATGGTAATTCACCTGTTTTATCCTCAAACTATAATAGCATACAGATCCAAGGAAAGAAAATTACCCTCTATATAAAAGTATAGAATTAGCAGCACGTGTCCTTACTATGATAATCAGAAATACTTAAAGTTGACCTCAAAGCAAAAAAAAAAAAAAAGGATCTCTGCTCTTAATTATCTCTGGAGGGGATACAAAAAAAATTGTCTTTTGTTTGTTTTCTGCATTAGAAATGCAGATGTTTTCTGCCTTGGATGACTTGAGACTTAAGACTTCACAAGAGTCAAAATCCTGGAAATGACTTGCAGAAAAGGGAAGGATTCTTATGTTTCTTTGGCCTTGAATCTCATACAAAACCAAATATACAGAACACTAAAATAAATGATCATGGGAAAAAGCAGGATGTATGCCTATCACTATATATAAGGTAGATAAATTCACATGCTTGATATTTACAAGAAACAGATGCAGTTTGGATTCATCAGCCTAGAAATGGTTTACATACATTTATCCTCAGGTAAGCCTCAGGACATGTACTCTACAGACCCCATACAATTCTTCCAAATTATTTTGGTAGACCTAACTCCTTCATTAATTCTGCTAATAATGCAAGTTTATTTATTGGCCCTTGTCCCCAGATTATGGCATGTGCCACTAGAAAGCTTGCTGCTTGGAATATGTTGATGAGCACAGGTTTTTCCAATGAACACACAGCATTCCTCAAGTTAGAAAGGAAATGAAAGAAAACTGTCTCATCCTTTTGAGCAGAGTTGTGCTATAGCAGCATTACATGTTAAAAAAACCTCCCCAAAACCCAGTGATATGTTTTCTGAAATAATTTACAATTAATCTGGGTACAAATGCATGTCCCCTCTCTGATTTTTTGCCTCTCTAACATAGTCTACAGTACATATTACAAGCTTCTTGCATTTTTGATTGACTGTTATCTGGACATTTTTGTTATTTTTGACTTTTTCAAGTAGAAAAAAACCCCTATTTTCAATTATCTTGCAAATAATTGTAACATAGTATCTAGTTTCTTACACCAGGGCACATAATACTAACTTAATGTCATTCTTTCATCAGTGACCATTTCTTGATAAAGACCTGTGGCTTGTAAGAGTATCTATTGAGAAACCTAAACCTAGCCTTTCTGAATACAATAATAGCCAGTATTCACAAAGCAGCTAATTTTTCTTCCCTAAGAATAGCAAAAATCTTTTCCTCTCATCCCAAAAACAAGAGAGCAATTAGATCTTTACCCAGTACAGCATCTTCAGTACAAGCTTAACCATAAGCAACAGTTTTTAAAACAAACGCTTGAAATTTAACCAAGAACGGAGTGAGAAATGCAGGTATACTGCTGCTGTACAATTTGCATTCTTAAAAAAAATATTTCATTTTCTCTCCCACCTTGCTTATGTGTCATTTTTCAGTTCTTATTTTAACCTCCAATGAAATATCAGATTACCCAAAGACCAGTAACACCTCTACGTTAAATCCCTCTCCAGCAGGAGATTGTTAAAACATTCCCTGGAAGATGCAGTGACATGATGTTCGCTGACTGTCCGGACGTAACACCATGCCGGCACTGCAGCCTTGTGCTAGCGAGAGCTCCCACCAGCCTCCCTCGGAACAATACCTCGGTCCTATCAGGCAGGAGGCTCTGGGTGACCGTTGAGTGCACTCGGATTTTACAAACTGTCATATGGCGAGATAGTGGTGGGTTTCAATGCCGTCACCTATTCAGTCAGCGCAGATGAACTAGAATCACCATTTCAGTTATATCATAGCTCGGGGCGAGAACATGTCACCCTCTTTATTTCCAGCTTGGAACAAGCTGCTTAGGCAGATGCTAACTGTGGTCCTCCCTGCCATGTTCTGTAGAGTGGCCTTTGTCTGGGTTAATTGAGCCCCCACTCCATTTAATAGGCTGTTGAAGTCTTATTGAAACAGAGCTAGTGCCGCAGGTTAAATACATTGCAGTGCTCTTGTTAATCCCCTCATTAACGGAGCTGTAAAGCTTGTTGAGAGCTGTGAGTTTGCATATATTATCAGAGAGTTCTTCACTCAAGTGCTATCAATAAAATGACAAAGCCAGTTTGCAAATAGTGAAATCAACAGTGACACAAAGCTAGCTACCTTAAAAAAATAAACAAGTTAATAACTGATAAATCTAATTTTCACACTTGGAGGATTAAAAAACCCAACAAAACAGGTTGAAGAATCTATTTTTTTTTATTGGATGAACTTAAAACAGGAATTATACAAACTCAATTATTTTCCTTGAGCAGAGAGAACAAGGAAGGAAAACTCCACTTCTTCAACAGGGGCTTCTGGCTGAGGTTTGGCTGTAGCTATTTAGAAGTAACTTAATGAGCCATGCACAGACTAGTTGCACTTAGCAAACCCAAAGAAAACAAAAGAATTATAATACAAAATAAGCAGCGAATTTAGATATAAAATACAATGGAGTATATTGAGAAAACCTCGTATGGTCTCCAAAGGTAAAGGAAGCAGAGTAGATCCTGGATAAAGGATATTAAGAGAAGCATTTAGCAGATCAGGGCTCTCACAACTTCCAGGAGGGGGAGCAGGAGAAAGGTCTCCCCAGTACATGCTCAGAAGGATACAGCTCTCTTTCAAACACCAAAGAAATAGGATGCATGAATGATGTTCACCAGGACACACAAGTCTGAGCAGGAGAGGCAGCCACTAAACGCAGGGTGAAAGCAGAGCCAAACTATCTGGTCCTGATGCTGAATTGAAGCACCAATCTTCCTTGTATTAAGGAATACAGAACACTACCCAAAAATATAATTTCTTGTATATTCATCTTTATCTTTTATCTGCATTGTAGGCACAATCCTTAGCAAATCAGAGTGCCATAGAGAAGCCCATAAGTAAAAATAAGGACTAACACCATCAAAACTGAACTGTTGTAGCTACAATGTTGATTTAGTGCTGATTTCAACTTCCCTCTCTTGGCCTCTGATCAATGAATGCATATGTTCTAAAAAAGCACAGGGGGATCATTTCAGAAACATGATAGCAACAGCTGAGGCCTTTACAGATACATTCAAAAATTGTTTTTCTAAAATGTGACATGAATATCTCTGGTTGCCCCTGACCACTTCTTGGTCTGACTTTCTGGCCTGTAAGAAAACCTGATTCGCATTCTTTTCTTAACAGCTCCGCCTATACAAATTACTATAATTCTGATCACAGTCTTTTTTAAAACTCTGGAACAAAGCCTAGGCAAAATTTGCACACCTATACTAAGAGTCTACTCTCTCCATGCACACCAGTGACTGGGGTGAATGATGACTTTACTATAGGTAGCTCTTCGTGGTATAATGAGAACAGTGTTTTCTTGGACACTTTCAAAACTTAGCCCCAAATGCTTTCTTCTGGGAATGAATACCTTCCTCAATACCTCTTGTTTTTTAGAGAAATGAGGACTATATGCTACCATCTTGTTTCTACTGTGGTTTGCTGCTCTTTTTAACAACCAGAAAGTGGGGCTTTGGGTTGTTTGGTTTTTGGTTTGGGGTTGGGGTTTTTTTGTGGATTTTTCTTGGTGGTTTTTTGCTTGTTTGTTCATAGGGGGTTTTGTGCTTTTTTTTTGACTCTTTCTTTACCTGCACGTGGTATCTCTATAAATTGTATACAGCTTGATGTAGATGCAGAATATTTCCTTTCCAAATCACCAAGATGTTACTCTTTCACCCAAAAAAAATCTGAGAAAAATTGTACATGAGCTGACAATTGTGCACTTACAGCCCAGAAATCAATTGCATCCTGAGCTACATTAGAAGAAGTATGGCCAGCAGGGGTAGCCCAGAAATCAATTGCATCCTGAGCTGCATTAGAAGAAGTATGGCCAGCAGGTATAGGAAGATGATTCTGCCCCTCTACTCTGCTCTCATAGGACTTTACTTGGAGCACTGTGTCCAGCTCTGGGGTCCCCAGCACAGGAAGGATATCAACCTGCTGGAGCAGGTCCAGAGGAGAGCCATGGAAATGATCAGAGGGCTGTGAAGAAAGGCTAGGAGAGTTGAGGCTGTTTCACCTGGCTCTGGGGACACCTTGTTGTGGTATTTCAATATATAAAGGGGGCTTTTGAAAAAGATGGAGAGAGAATTTTTACCATGGCCTGTTGTGATATGACAAGGGGCAACAGTTTTAAAGAAGGTAGATTTAGTATGGACATAAGGGAGAAATATTTTATGATGAGGGTGGTGAGACATTGGAAAAGCCTGACCAGAGAAGTTGTGGATGCTCCATGATTGCAGGTGTTCAGTGTCAGGTTGAACAGGACTTTGAGCAACTTGATTTAGTGCTCCTGCCCAAGGAAATGTAAAACTGGCAAAGGTTGGTCCCTTTGTCTTATCGCAGATCTTAAAAAAATTTTTTTAAATTATACTTTAATCATAGCATTAAGAGGAATTATAATTTTGTCCACCACTTTTTGTTAAGGTTTAATTGCTGTCATCATGTTTTTTTTCACCACTTCTTAAAATTCAGACAACTTGAAGCAATTATGACTCTCTTCAAAGCAGTAACAGATAATATAAATACCTTGTTATGTGTGCCCTGTTACAAAGTTCTCATAAGACACTTTTTAACATCAAACAGAGGATGCTTCTATCTTGCACTCCTTTTTTTCACATGATTTAGAAGCTGTGGTGAGAGAAAAGGTAGTGAAAACAGTCAGGAAGCTTGAGAGTGCTTGAGAGAGGTCTGCAAGTATATCTTGCAACAAATGATATTAGGTTTTGTGAATCTATACACTGACATCAAGTGTGCTATAATTAACATCCAAACCACAGTTATTGTTTCTTACTGGTTGAATCCCTATTCACTTAACTGCAGGTAGTGCTAATAAGAGCTTCATGTCCAGCTGTCTTACTCCAAGAACTTACTGCTTGCCTTCCCATACTGGAGACTTATTGTCATTTACATGGAGATGCCTTTACTAAGCTTAAGCAGCATAAAATGTACATATGGCCATGCTCCTGAATAGAACTATGGAAAAAATAGCAGACTGCTATTGCAAACACATTAGTCACTTAGTCATTTCTGTGAGTCTGCAGACAAGAGGATCACTTCAATACATGCACAGTGTAGTCACAGTAACTCACAGAATTTCTGCAGCATTTTCCACAGCAAAAAGCATTCCTCGTCGCTACAAGTCAGCCTGGCCAACTGTTTTCCACTAGGCCTAGCAAAATACACTTTGAAATTATCTTTCACATACATTTTCATTATGTATATGAATGAAAACTTTCATGCACCCTTCTCTCTGTTCATTAGGACATCTGTAAAATGAAAAAAAAAAAATAAAAAGGGAAGTGATAATGACGACCTAAGAGGAAAAAAGGGTTCTTCACTACCTGACATAGTGGGTGGGAGTTGCCAGTTTCTATTCCACTTTATACAACTGCTGCCACCAGAAGGAACTCCCCTCCTTTCCATGAGAAGTATACTGTTTAATAGTATTCTTATTAATAATTAAAGCCTTTGGGTAGCAGCAAGTGACTTTCAAGAACACTCGCCAGAACCTGCATTTCGTGATCAAAATGAGGCTGTTGGTGAATGTAAGCCAACAATTTTTAATGGAATTTCCTCTGCTTCCTCCTCCTATTTGCTTCTCATGAAAATATTCCACCAGAAACATTTTTCACCGGCTCTTTCAAATATTGAGCTTGTAGGCAGGCAGTGGCTGAATAAATATTCTACTGCTAGCAAGGGTCCAATGAATGACTGTCCATCTGTACAAAGCTTGCTTTGCTCCCCATGGATCTAAAATGGCACCTGTTAAACAACACACAGATGGGTTTTATGTTTGCCAGTTGATCTAAATAGGGATAGTTGTCTTATTGATGGTGATCCTTGGCTGGCCATAATGCTCAAAAAAGCAGGGAAAATTTTGGCATAGGAAGGCTATTAATTTAGCTTTAAAAATATTTATTTAGCTAGATTTGAGTAAAATGGCTTTTTATTTAATTTCTCCTTACTATAAGGCAACACAAAACGGGCTTTTATCTGAGGGGGTGAATAGCATTAATCAATAACTCAGCTTGTGAGTATTTCAGAAAAATCTCTTCAACAAGCCACTTCCTTCTGAGACTACAACAAGCAAAGAACATTGTCTGTTTGACTTTGTCTAACCCACATTGCCTTTCCAGTCTACAGAAGCCCATGTGATATGATACCCCTCCAGTGTTGTGTTCTACTGTCATACACCAATGCTTTATTGTTCAGAGTCTACTCACTCACCCAGTTAACATCCAGTCTTCCTCTGCACACAGTTTCCATAATCTTACAACATGCAAACATTGTCCTCAGAGCTCAGTGCTGTGCTTTAGCTAAGCAACAGGGATTTGAAGGCTTTGGTAGCATGTTCCCTTTTTCTTTCAGTCAGTCAAAAAGAGCCTTTACTGGGAAGAACTTGACTGACAGAAAATAAATTATTTCATTATTTCACAGCTTTTTAGTGTAAACTTTTCTAAGTCTGTATTGAATTTCTTGTGTAGCTTGCTGGGAGTAAGTTTTCACAATAATAATGCAAGGCACCAGTTTCATCCCTGCTTCACAGTACCAACCCTTACCTATCTCTACCAAATCTCTAGTAAACACTAGCATCCTTGCTTGTTTGCAAGTGGGGAAGCTGCCTTCCACACTTGGATCAAGCATATGCTGAAGTGTGCTAACTAGAAACAGTCTTTGCTAAACATGAGTATTTTGGTAAGGTTTTTTTGTTTGTTTGTTTGTTTGCAGACTGCTGCAGCTAAAACTCATTTTATTTCTACACACAGTTGAAGAAAGAGACATGTTTAGACCACATTCCAACATATAATCCAGGGAATTAGGATTACCTTTCTGTGTAGCCTGGAGTTGCATTTGTAGATGAGCAATTCTCCTTCATAGCTTGAGAGTTTTTTGGTTATTTTTAAAGATCGTGTGATCAGAAGAGCACTCCAAAATAATTTTGTGTGTTCTTCAAGAACACTAGCAAAGCTGAAGCCATGTAATAATGAGTTTCAAACAGTTGCTTTTGCACATTAGAAAGAGAAGTATTTCCAGGTTGTACTGAAGTTACATCTACCATGCATTAAAAAAACCTCCAAGCAAACAACAAACCAAAAAAACCAAACACAGCAAACAGCAATATTTTTGTTCAAACAAACTAAAAACCACTGATGATAAATCAAAGTTGTTTCAGCACCTGTGTCTGTACAGAGGGAAAATAACTCAGTGAACTTTTCAGAACA
>NW_008687503.1:19417-32554 GCF_000695815.1 Acanthisitta chloris | reverse complement strand
GGGGGTGGGGGGCTCTCCAGGAAGGATGCTGGGGCATTCCCCTGCCCTCCCTGTGCCCCGGCCTGGCTACAAAAGGCAACATAGAAAAACCCAGCAGAAAGGAAAGGCGGTGCAAGGGGCTGTCCCTCCTGGTGCTCCCCTCACCCCACTGTTGTTTTGGAGCAGCAGCTGTCAGCACTGCATTGTGGTGGGGCTCAAAGGGGCAGGGAGGCCCTTTCAGAGCTGAGGTTACGCACGGGAAGGGATTAGCACCAAGGCAGGGCTCTCCTGAAAGCCTGCAGCCTTGCAGAGAAGAGCCTCACAAAATTTGTCCTTTGTCATTTGAACCTGTTCTTTCAGGGAGTCTTTGAGGGTGCCTAGGCTGGGTGATGCCAAGTCTTGTCCAGGCAGCCCTCAAGGACAAAACCAGTCAAGAGAGGGATGCAAGACCCTCTCAGCAGCTCAGGGGGCTCCTACAGCCTCACTAAGCATCCTGGAGAGAGAATTCTCCTCCATCCTAGCTCAATCCCTACCATCCAGCACAAGCACCATCCAGTCCCCACTCCATTTCCATCGCTGGTTTTGGCCCCGGCTGGGGGAAAACACTCATGCAAAGCAGCACACACCTCCAGCAGCTGATTATACCAGCTGTGAAGCCTGCCCCAGATATCACAAGTTCTGACTACTCCCTTTGATGATGCAAATGTTGTTAATACAAACTCACTAGCCTGGCAAGCAGGGAGAGAGGAGTTGTATTTCCCACTGGAGGAGGATATTTGTTTGCCAATTAGCCTTTTCCTGGAGAACAATAGTTCAATCAAAACCTTCCTTTATTTTAATTCCTGCTTTTTTTTTTCATCCCCCCAGCCTCAAGCCCTGCTCCTCCAATGAATATTTGGGCTGTGACTGTTATTTATTGTATGCAAAGCCTCATTGCTGAGCTTTCCATTTCACTGCTCCCCATTTCAGCAAGTAATCCCTAGAGTGAGACAGGATCTCCGAGTGTAAAACCAAGGGCGAAAGCAGGCAGGTTTTTCCTCTCTTAAATCCTCTTAATTTGGCTTCACAAACTGGAGTTTACAAGTTGTTGAGCAGCAGATGCTTCCAGTCCATCAGCACAGCAACGTCTGCCATGGGGCCACCACCACCACAAAGCGCTACTGGTCAAGTCCCGAAGGGCTTGTTTTGGGTTGTGTTTGGAGATTTTTGGCATTATCCATGCTTAAGGTGAGGCTACTGGAAACACAGGTGTTCATGCAGCTTGTGGTGTGTAGCAAGCTGGCTCCTTTCTCTTTCAAAATGGAAACTGGGTGGAGGCTGCTGTAAACAGGAGTCCTTCCCAGCAGGGGCCCTGATGGGCAAATATCATTAAACTTCAAGATATCATTAAACACATAGCCCAGAAGGTGCCCAAAGCAAACAAAACACACTTGTCAGATCTCTCTGTTGGCCTACCCATCTGCAATGCTGATTTCCTTTTAAAGGTTTTAAAAATCTGATGTTAATCCAGAGTGATTTTCCCCCCTAAAGTACAAACCTGGGGTTGAGAATTCCTTGATAAGTATGTCTAATGGCAGAAAAGGCCCAGTGGCTGCTTTCCTTCCAGTATGACACTAATACCTCCCCGTGCTTCAGCAGATGAACATCAAAAAACAGTATCTGTGAGCCTGCATCAAGCACAACATGATCCAAACAGCCAACGTGACTCCTGCTCCCACCCAGCCTGGGAAAAAACAGCAACTTTTATTGCATTGCACTGAAAGCTGTTTGCAGTTAAACAAAATAAAGAGAAGCAGGCGAACACTGCAAGTGAGATTAACTGTAAGGCTTGATTATTTATGGCGTTATTATTTTATGTGGCTGCAATATGATGTAGCTCACGGCAAGAGCTCTGTTTTGACCAGGAGGAGATGCACAGCCCCATGCCAGAGGGCAGTGGGACTCAGGTTTCCCAGGAGATGCTCAAACACACCACCTGGACCTGTCTTAACAGAGGCACATGGTTTTAATTGCCTAATTATCCTGTCTCCCACCAACGACAGGGAGCAAGGAAGGGCTCAAAGGCTCATGTCAAAGTCATCCAACCCATTGCTGTCAGAGATGGACCAAAGGAAGGTCCCTCTTCTCCAGCTGGAACATCCAGAGGGGAATGTCAGTCCAGTGGAGATCCTAAGGGGATGCATTTATAAATCAATAAAGGCTATTTTAATGGTTAATCCGGGAAAGTATTAGCATCAGCAGCATCAATACAAACCAAATTTAAACACACTGAGTACATGAACACGATTGTTACTTTTACCTTTGTGTATTGATTTAACCAAATCTGGTTTTCCCCAGACAGTTCAAAGTCCAAACAGGGCATGCATTGCAGCCCTAATGCTTCAGGCATCTTGCCTGCCTCCAACTCTATGTGCTGCATAAAAAGTGAGTCTCTCCACTGGAATAAATGTTCTAGTGAGGACTTGCCCCTTGTTATATTGCCCCTTGAAGGGGCAATATAACAGCAACAGTGGTCACCTCAGGACTACATACAGAAGCAGATTTCTCTTCTTTGCAGGTTCTCACACTGTACCCACCACAAATTGCAATGCAAAATTCCTATCCCTATAGGTATTTATACAATTGTCTCCCTTTTCATTAAAAAAAAAAAGCCTTGCAATTGCAAAGCACTGCTTTGAAAAAGTGACCCAAGGGGATCCTGAGAGGCTCAGACACCCCGAGAGAAGATAATTGTG
Source organism: Acanthisitta chloris (assembly GCF_000695815.1). Taxonomy (NCBI): domain Eukaryota; kingdom Metazoa; phylum Chordata; class Aves; order Passeriformes; family Acanthisittidae; genus Acanthisitta; species Acanthisitta chloris. Next base: position 29,840 of record NW_008687503.1, on the reverse strand, counting down.
TTTGATTTTTTCAATTTCATCTCATCTGCAGCAGGAGAGCAGACTGGGTGTTTATGCATCTGGGACCAACCACACTTCAGACGTACCCACAGGCACAGATGTACCTTCCCAGAGACCACCACAGGCCCAACACAGGCTCAGAGAGCCACAATGTCACCCACTCCTGCTGAGGTGCAGCACCATGCTCTGCTCTCTTCCCTCCACATGCTCACTGCTCTCTGCAGAGATGCTCCCTGGATCAACACTACCACTTTACTCACTTTTCTGAGTCTCCAAATCAGCCCTGGCCCTTTCCAAACTGTGCTGGTTTCAGCTGGGGTAGAGTTAATTTTCTTCATTATATCTGGTATTAGATTGTGGTTTGGATTTGTACTGGAAACAGTGTTGCTAATTCAGAGACCTTTTGTTTATTGCTGAGAACTTGCATAGTCAAGGTCTCTTCTGCTCCTCAGCCACCCCTCCAGTCAGGAGGCTGGGGGTGCACAAGGACATGGGAGGGGACACAGTCAGGACAGCTGACCCCACCTGACCCAGGGGATATTCCAGACCATACGGAGTCATGCTCAGCATATAAAGCTGGGGGGCATGTTTGGAGTGATGGCATTTGTCTTTCCAAGTCACCATTAAGCATGACAGAGCTCTGCTTTCCTGGGGAAGGTTGAACACCTACCTGTCTGCCCATGGGAAGGGCTGCATTAATTCCTTGGTTTGCTTTGCTTGTATGCACAGCTTTTCCTTTACCTACTAAATAGCCTTTATGTCAATCCGTGAGATTCTCACTTTTACTCTTCTGATTCTCTCCCCCATCACACCAGGGGAGAGTGAGCAAGAGCCTGTGGGGCTGAGCTGCCAGTTGGAGTTAAACCACAACACGAGCTTAGAACTCCTTGCAGATGACTTCTTGCTTGGGGTTGGAGTCCACCATTCCAGCCAGCAAAGCAAAATTACTGGTCCCCATCAACACCAGTCCAGTTTACTCACAATCTGAAGTGATGGTGAACTTCACCTCTTTCAGGTTGTTGAGTCCTGGTGGTGGCTGTGTCTTCCACAGGTCTTCACATGTGTCACCTGGGCAAGACTTCAGGTACTGATAGTGATGAGCACCTTGCGACATTCCTCCAAAGCTCACCTCCTTTCCTGGCTTCAGGGCAATGTATTTGACAGACACTAGGTCCACCCAGCTCTCCAGTGAGGAAGTGCATTCTCATTACGCAGAAACACCTCTCCCCTCCCCATTCCTTTAGCAGCTTTGAGGCTGAAACAGCTCTAGCAGCAGAGGTGGTGACTGAGTTAGCTGATAGGTGCCACTCGGGGCTGCAGCCTTCCATTAACCAGCTCTCCAGGTCTTTCAACACAGCCCAGATAACATCACTGATACCTAAGTGGGGCCCAGTAGGTCTAACCAAGCTTGAAACCCATTGTCATGAGCCCTATCCCTTGATTCATGCTTCACCATGCCCATTCTTACACAGGACACAAGAAAGGCTTCAGGCATGGTGACCCATATTCATTGGGCTCCCAAAGTGGCTAAGCAGATCCTTGACAACAAAAGGTCAAAGTCAAGCCACTGGCTCAGGGGCTGAACAATGTCAGAGCAGCTCTCCTGAGACACCCAAAGGTACCATAAGCTCTAAGTTTTGCCATGAAACCAAGGTCTCCTCGAGAATGGGCTGGGTATGGCTGTTTTCTTCGCACAAGAACATCCAGCTCAAACCTCTCCCTACAATGGAGCAAGAACATCCAGAACCTCCAGCATCCAGAACCTCCATCCCAAACCCTTCCCTGCCCTAAACCTTGGAATACATTTTCCTGTTTGTCTAACCTCCATATCCCATTGCCCCAAATTAACACTGCGGTTTGGATGCCCTAAACACATGGTCATGAAATAACTCAAAAGAGACTGATCCTGAGATCACCCGTAATCTCACGACTGTCCACAGGAGAAGGAAATTAAATGGCTTTTGGATAACAAATATTTGCAGCATTTTCCAGCACAAGACCTGTAACACTGCAGCAAAAGCTTGACGAAGCTGCAAATTGGATTTAGGTACCCGAAAATTCCAGAATCACTCCACCACTGCCAGAAATGTCACAGGAAAGCGCCCTGAAATAACTGCCTCTCCAGGCAAACACTTTCAAAACCCCATTAATGCAGATTTTTAAAGCTGGCAAGAGCAGCCCATGCCCATCAACTGCAGCATGAGCTGTGAGAGCAGGCATAGAAAAAGCATCTTTCAAGCAATCACAGGCATTTTTTTCCCCACTCCAGTGCCTAGTGAGAGTAGCCCATGCATCAACAGGAGCACTTGAAGCATGCCAGGGCTTTCTAAATTCACTTTCAGTAGATTTACTAACACGTCCTATGGAAAAGGAATGTGTGCTATGCAAATCCGGCCCCAGACTGCTCCCTGCCTAATCTAGCTTTAGATTCAAATGCTTATTACCACGGCGTCTAATCAGGTCATGTGTAATAGACAGGTTTAGTTTGGGCTCCCAATACTTCAGTTGTGTTCTTACTAAGGCACCAAAAGGAGAACACAAAACCAAAAAGAAACAAAGACGCTAAAACCCCAACACTGCAAACAATTCAAGCTCTGGTGAGAGCAGGGAACAAAAAACAGGCATGAAAAAAGTATTGACACCTACCAGTAAAAGCCAGGCAGACATGCAAACATTTGGCAGCTCACCAAGAACACACAATGTCAAATCCTGTTTGCACCCTATCATATCCCTGCAGGGAAGTCGGTGGCTGGTCTTTCAGGGTCTCTCCCTTCCCTGCAAGGCACAGGGTGATGAAATCATATCACACCCACATAGGACCCATCTATCAGCAGCACCAAGCACAGCTGGTCACCTCCAGACTACCCTGTAAATGCTCTGGGCACCCACACCAGGTCCTCCAGAGTCTGGGTAACATGTGCCAACCAGGAGCTGTTCTTTGGCTGTGGGAGGAAAGGTCTGCAGCAGGACACAGGGACCATGGGAATGACATTCCTAGAAGCCACCACCTCCCTGTTTGCTGGCACCATCCACATAGCAAGTCTCACGCCATGGCCAAGGTAATCTTTGTCCTAACCTGCACCAGGCAAGGTGATTCATGTCATTTCTGAGTTTCTCAAATACAGTTGGTTTGTCCAAGTCATACATCACCCCTGGTACCTCAAGGACACAACCCAGATGCCAACCTCTTACTTTCACTGTGCAGCTACAACTCAGTCACTGGGCACCAGAAATAACCCAGGGACAGGGACATAGGACCCACCACTCAAACTTGACATGTTCTCCTCTCCCTCTGCTGCTCATCTGTCACTCCATGCTTTCCTGCAATGGAGCATGGTGAGGTTTCCAACACCATTGTCCAGCTCCCCACCTTTGGGATGCTGAATCCCTGCAGCTTGTCCTCCTCTGCCTCCACAATGCCAAATGGCACAAAGACTGGCAACCAGCTTCAGGAAAGGGTCAAGACATCCAAACGTCGCTCTGAAGACCCTACAAGACTGTGTTGACCTTGCTACTCTACACAAACTACACTTGGTGGGGTAAGCAGCATTAGGAATACCAATAGGAACAAAAAGATTTCCCTCTGTGAATTCAGGCAACATGAGCCACTTTTATATGAAGGCTGCGGGATGAACTTACATTTATCAGACATCAGAGAATTCACACAGGCAAACATTCCCCCCCAGCAACACCTACATGTCTGTGCAGAGACCCACAGCGTGGGCTCTCTGGTGTCTCATAACATGGTAAATCCAACTAAAGCACTCTTTATGGCTTGGATGTTCATAACATTTATGTGTATTCCCTGGTGCCTAGTAGAGATTGAGGTTTCATTGCATCCCTTAATAAAAAACCTCCACAACACCCTTCTAACTTGATGCCTGTTCTGACAAAACCTGCACCAGCTCTGCATATATGAGACAAAAAACAACCTCAAAGAAAGGACAAAACCAGCCAATGGATTTGATGAATTGTCAGTGAGAGGGGAGGAGGAGCAGATGGACAGACCAACTTTAAAGCTTCCTTTCATTATGAAACTAAACTAAAATCATGCGCTAACTTTCAATGATGCATGTTATTACTGAGGAAAGTGAGGCAGCTGATGTTCTGCCTCTCAGGCACATGTGCTCTATGCTTCATCATTTACTGAATGAATATTCAAATGCTTTGAACGGAGAAGTAAAACAAACCCAAAGAAACCGGAGGCTGCAGCTCACAGTGTTCTCATAAGCTTGTTCAAAGACCAAGCCAGAGTTGCCAGTGCCTGCACTGCTGCCTGGCTCTGTGGATGGCTGCCAGGGCTCTCCCTCTGGCTGTGCACCTTCCCAGCTCACAGCTGCACCCGGAGCTGATCTGCAGGACTTTTTTTCCTCATTCCTGTACCCAAAATGACAGCAGGGATGGTTAAATGAGGTATAAAGACCCTCACTCCCATGCAGCCCAACGTGCCATACAGAGGAAAGAAACCCTTTATGAGACTCCCTGCCTGAGGACATGGATGGAAATGCTTGTGGAGGATGAAGATGCTCCTTCCCAGCATCAAAGGAGCCATGCAAATAATATTTACCAGGCCACATGGACTAAATACCCCAGCAAAGCCATTCTCACTTGTGAGCCAAACAAGAGAAACTCACATTCCCCTACTTAGAGCAACTACCACTTCTGGAGCTCTGCCTACAACAGTCTCTGGGACAGGATCTTTCCCAATGATGTAAGAAGGTCCCAATGAAAAGGTCTTTCATCCCACCATGGCACAAGGACTCATGGATAGCTCACACACACATATTTCCAAGTGAAAAAATATACCAACACGTCAAAGCTGCATTTCTGGAGCAGTGGATAACAGAGGCAAAGAGCATGGCTCACTTATGATAAGCCAGGATGACAACCCCCTGGAAATGTAAAAATAATTTAATGAATAAGTATATTTAGATTTATAACTCCACAGCAGCTTTATTTATAGGGATGCCAATCACTTTTACACAGATATAAAATTGGCTGGCAGAATGCCTTAAGACTATATCCAGAAATCCATCTGTAACACATCTAAGCCATGATATCTCCACATACATTTGGCCAAACAATAACACTAATGCCAGTCATCTTCACTTTAAACGTACAGATGGGCCGGGGGGGGGGCTCACCAAGCCTGGCAAATGGCCAAAGATGGATGAATTCCACTATCACCTACTATAAACTGGTCAGAAAAAGGACCAGATGAAGGAAAACCAGTCACCATCTGGACTGTGTGGATTCTCATACCAACACAACACTGTCTGGAGAGCAAGTCTGCATCCAGCTGGCTACAGGTGAACCTCTTTCAAAACCTTTCATCGCTGAAATGGGGAGCTATAAGCAAGGAAAAAAATCCATGGAGCTTGGCAGCACCTTTAAAAGGCAGGAGGATTAAACTAGGGCTCTTGAGTATAGGGTTTTTTGATCCATCACTCAAGACACAAAGCTGGGACAGAGGAAGATGCAGAAGAAATTAATTGAAAGTCATCACTTGGCTCTTGATCTCAAAGCTGATGAGGATTTCTAGTGATCCTTGCCCAGGATCTCACAACTTCAACTAAACCTGCAGATGTCAAGGGGAGAGGTTGCTGTGGATTTCCACAGGGCTGGTGACCACCTGGAAAACTGAAAAGGCACAACTATTTCACAAGAACAAATTAAAAACTGCTCTTCTTCCCAGTGGGGCTTCTGAGGTCTGGTTGTCTCAGAAATGGGGCAAAACAGGGATGGATCCATGTCAAATGCAGATTATGGGTAACCATATCTCATCATCCATGAAACTTGCAGTATTTTGGCAAACGCCAAGGCAGAGAAGGTTACTCTGGAATATTACTTTGAATAGCTCTGGGAACAAACCCAGCATTAATTTTCAACACTTATTCAGCAAATGATTTGAATAAGCTGAGGAAGGCTCATGCACGCATACTGACAGCATTATTTGGTAGATTTTTGCCTCTGCTCCTGAAATAATTTATGAGAAAACAACTCCCAGCAAACACAATCTCCTTCGAGGCCTATGCGTGGATTCAACTGACCCTGCCCTGGGGACAAGGTAAGCTCTCAGAATCCCCTCCAGCACAACTTTAGTGCTATTTTACACCACAAACTGTTTTCACACTGGCATTTGCTCTGATTCATCCCTGGAAATAAGTATATGTCTAAAAGAATAATTGATGGAAAGAAAAAAACAGAAACCCAACAGCAGTTTCCTCGCTTGAGGACAAAGCAAAGGAAAACAACCAAGCACAGAACGACAACATCCTCGATCCAAATGTTTTCCAAAACATTTCCAAATGTTTCCCAAAGCTTCCAGATGAAGCTTTCACAACTAGGCTGCAACCCCACCAAAGCCTCGGGCACTGAGTGCAGCATCATGGCACACTGCAGTGTGTGCCAAGGGGATGGTTGGGGATGATTTTGCCAATGACACACCTGCCAAAACACAGCCAAGAGCCCTGTGCAGAAAACACAGTGTTTTGAAGAAAAACTGCCTCTGTTCTCTCAGTGGGGCATCTTCCAGTGTGATGGAGCTTGATTGCTACTTGGGCTTTCAGGAAGAGTCAGTCCCTCTGTACTGGGCACTGGTGAGGCACCTCGAGTACTGTGATCACTTCTGGGCCCCTCACTTCAGGAAAGACACTGAGGTGCTGGAGTGCATCCGAAGAAGGGAAATGGAGCTGGGGAAGGGTCTAGAGAGTAAGTTATATGAGGAGCAGCTGAGGGAGCTGAGGGTGTTTAGCCTGGAGAAAAGGAGGCTTGGGGAGACCTTACCACTCTCTACAACTACCTGACAAGAGGCTGCAGCCAGAATCAGGTCAGGCTCTTCTCCCAGGTAACAAGTGACAGGACAAGAGGAAACAGCCTCAAACTGTACCAGGGGAGATTCAGATTGAACATCAGGAAGAATTTCTTCACTGAAAGGACTGTCAAGCATTGGAACAGACTGCCCAGGGAAGCTGTGCAATCACCATCCCTGGAAGTGTTCAAGAAAGGACTGGATGTGGCACTTGGTACCATGGTTTAATTGACAAAGTGGTGTTGGGTCAAAGGTTGGACCCTACGATCTTGGAGGTCTTTTCCAACCTTCATGATTCTATGATTCTATGAATATGAGGTGGTGATACCTCCTCAGCTTCATGGCAGGCTTTTGAGTTTATTCCAGGTACTTAAGGAAATTCCTTCTCTGCCTCTAATCCTTTGGAATCACGAAAAATAATAAAATAAATAAACTAATACAATAAACTAATTTAAAAATATTTTAAAAAAACAACTTATAGAAGGGTAAAGAGAGAAAACCATACATTTTCTATACTTAAGGTGAAGTTCTGTCCAAACATCATCAAATCTGGGCATTTATGGTTATTACACAGTCAAAATAGACAGTTGTGGGAGATGCTGATCTAAGCAGTGGACCCCAACCACAGCAGCCAAAGGATGAGCAGTAAGGTCTCAGCAGTACTTAGCTGCAAGAACTGATCACTCTGGGGACCAGGGTGATGGCACACAGCAGGTTCCCATCCTCAGCCTCCTCACCTCACTGCTGACACAACTTCCATCCATGCCAACAGTCTCACTGGAAACAGCAGCATCTTTCAAGCTGAGTCTCAGAGTTCTTCAAAGTCCAAAGCTGATCTCCACCTCTTTCAACCTTCTTCTGGACACAATCAAAGCCCGGAGCAGGCTCCTTTCACAAAGGAGCCCTCCTATCAACTCTACATGGGCTTTGGATTAGACCTTTTGTAGTGGAGAATTAAAAAACCCTTGCTCAAGGATGATAAAGTCTAGACACTACAATATATTTTCCAGCTGATGCAGCAAACCTAAAAAGTCCTCCCTTGATCTCGTACTGCCATGATCAAAGCCATTATCCCATTCAGAGCCCTTCTGAAACTTTAGCTTCCAAATGTGCAAGTTATTTTTAAAATCTAAACCAGGCCAAGCCTCTTGTTTGGAGTTTTATGAGGGAAACAGGGTGTGCTCCTCCCAAACCTTCCCCCACCATGTCTGGAAGTGGCTGGTGGGCACATGGTGGAGGACAAGAACAGGGAAGCAGCTCTGTGCCTGGAGGCACCTCAGTGGTACCTGGTGGTCATGATCTGCTCGCATGGGGGGACACAGCTGGTCTCCCCAGAGTGGCTATGGTGTTGGAGAATATTCCCCATCCTTGACTGAGACGAATGTTTTTGGAAAGCAAGCCTCCTTTGCATCCTCATCCTTAGGATTTGTGTCTGCCTTTGGCATCCTCCATCACAGAGGTGCATTCCAGAGCCCAAGAAAAGGAAACAGCTTGAAATATTTTCATTTTCTACAGAAATTAAGTAAGTGCTATGAATTTCTTTTACCAGGAAGAAGAACACTGAAGCACATAAAGAACACCCAGTTCTGCACCAAAGGACAAGCAGAGAAATAAGGTATTCCAGGGAAGAAAAAAAAGCATTCTCCAATCTCTGGGAGCAGTGTTTCAGGTGGCTGAAAGGAAAGAAGAAATGCACAGTCCTGCAAAAGCCAAAGGGGCATCAGCTCTGCCTTAAGTGGGGTGCTCAAAGACAGGTGGTGGCAGACCAGCCAGCTCATCCCAGACCAGCTGGTGCTGTGTGATGAGCACCAAAGCTCCTGGCATGCCGTGGCCTCTGTGGGAGAGGGGACTCATGGTCAGACCCAATCACCGAGGCTGGAAAAAGTCAAGGGATGGGTGGTCTGGAGTGCTGAGGAGCTTGGGGAGACTGGAAGGGCTTTTGGAAAGCATGTGGGCACCAAGCTGCCCCTCCTGTGTCCTAAGGTGGACTTTTAACAGGGGTACATTCTTCAAAGAGAGATGGGGTCAGGAGGTGGCTCCTGCTACAGAAAGCAACACAGAGCATTCACATGCTCCAAAGCTATTTAAAAGCCAAATGAGACTCCATAGTGAACGCTTAATTTAACGAAGCAAATTCTAAAGCACTGAGAAAATGAGCCACATCATCTCCTTTTCCTCCCAACGTCTGTCTCCACTACACTCCCCACCTCCCATCCCCTTTGTGCTTTCACCCTCCTCAACTTCCAGCAACTCTGTTCCTCCTCTCCACCTCTCCCTCTGCCCAAACCAAACAGTTCTGCAAAAGGCTGAGTGAAGCAGGCAGGCACAGACCAGTAGGATGGACCTGCCACCCCCTCTGGCATTCCTCACTGTGACTGGAGGGACCATGCTGGGCAGAAGCAATGGCTGTGCTGCACATCACACATTCCCAGTGCTTCAGGAGGTGTCTGAACCTCCACCAGCTTTCCAGCTGGGTAAACAACAAGGAATATATCAGGTTGACAGGCTTTCTTAAGAATAGTTCCATCAAACCGGACTTTTCCCACCTACACACATACCAGAGCAGAAAGAGTGAGGTTCATCAGCAATCCAGGGCTGGCTGTCACAGCTGCCACATCAGTCCCAGAGGGGACAGAGGATTTGCCAGCATCTCTCCAAAATGTTGCTCTGGAGCTGGGTGAAATGGACAGGACATGGGAAACATGCCTAGCTTCAGCTCTGCCTCATCAGAGAGTTCAGCGCACACCCCATCACTGTTGCTCATCTTTACTCTCCCCCAAAAATGCACAGAGGAGTTGGACTTCAACCTCAACCTTCAAACAAGCACAGTTCCCCGGGTCTAAATGAAGCAACCAAAGCCCTGCAAATCCTGTTGGTCCCACTGTGTCCTCATCCTGGCCTTTTCCCTCTCACAAGCTTCTCCCATCGAAGGAGAGCAAAGCTCTCCTGTGCATCCATATCTCTGAGAAGGGCTAACACAAAGTTACCCACCTTCAAAATTTATGGGTCCCATCATACAGGTGAGCAGAGGAGCTGATGGCAAAGGATTTAAAAGGATCTAAACCCATCAGAGAATCAGTGCACACCCTGAACCCTTACTCCCAGAGTCTGCACACTGGACACAATAAATGAGGCAGCAAGGGCAGTTGACCAGCCAGCACCCTGGCACCCAACCCCTACCACACCAGCTCGGGAACAAAGGGAAACCAAGGGAATAAAGGCAAATTGTCCAGCCCCACACTGCCATCAACACAGCAGGCACTCAGCTGCTTTTGGTGATAAACATTGAAGGGACAACATCGTTCAGGCACTGAGCGTGAGCCAGGGGTGGTTCAGCACCTCATTGGTCTCACTGTGAGGCTTCCCAACCATCCCATCCTCCTCTGCAGTGATTTTCTGCATCTTCCTCATCACCCATATTAGCTATGGGAAATGTGTGCATCACCAGATCCTCTCTTCCCAAACCAAACACGCACATACAGGCTGAAATCCACCCAGTTCCCAATCCTGGCAAACTTTAAGTGCTAACTTCTTTCCAGACAGAGCTCGGATTTTTATAAGGGCTACCACTGGGTTAAGGAGTCAAAGCAGTAACTGTAGGAGTGAAAGCAA